>NW_006285040.1:2495350-2506897 GCF_000327345.1 Myotis davidii
ATGGAACACTACACTGCTATAAAAATGAAGGAACTTTTATCATTTGCAACAATGTGGATGGACCTGGAGAGCATTACACTAAGTGAAATAAGCCAGTCGGAGAACGATAAATATCACATGATCGCACTCATTTGTGGAATATAATGAACAACATAAACTGATGAACAAAAATAGAACCAGAGACAAAGAAATACTGAACAGACAATCCAAACTCAGAGGGAAGGCAGGGCAGGATGGGGAGGGGTGGGGAGAGTAAGAGATCAACCAAAGGACTTGTATGCATGCATATTAGTATAACCAAATACATGGACACTGGGGTGGTGGGGGCTTCTCTTGGGGTGTGGAAGTGACCAGGGAGGTTTTGATTGGGGAAAAAAAGAAAAATATGTTGATTGCAAGTTAAAATTTAAAAAGCTGTGAAGCCCATTATAAGACAGTTTATTGCATATTATTGAAAAGCAGCAAAAAGAAGCTTTTTAGACAAGGAAGGAGAAAAAATAGAGTCAAGGTGTCTCCATTCAAAATTTCTTCTCTTTAGCAAATAATTTGGATGTTATTGCATAATTACTACACTTTTCCATTTATACCATATGTTCCCCACACCCAGCTTTATTGGCATTTAATTGCCATGGACAAATTATAACTTACCAGTGAGTAAGTTTAAAATAAATGTACAATGTGATGATTTGATATACAGATATATTTCAAAATGATTTCCACAATAGGGTGAGTTAACACCTTCATCACATCATATAATTACTTTTTTCTGTAGTGAAAAAATTTAAGATCTATTAAAAATAGAATGATCATATGACTCAGCAATCCCATTTCTGGACATATATACAAAGGAAATGAAATCAAGATCTCAAAGATATATCTGTACTCCCATATTCATTGCAGCTTTATTCACAATAGCCAAGATATGGAAACTATGTCAGCATCCCTCTACAAATTAATGGACAGAGAAGTGATATCTCTATATAAAAAAGCCCAGTGACCGGAACTGCGGAATGACCAGAGTGACTCGTATGACCAGTGGCTATGATGTGCACTGCAGCAGCCAACCTGCCTGATCCAGGTCCCGATGCCAACACTCGTATGAAGTGGCTATGATGTGCACTGCAGCAGCCAACCTGCCTGATCCAGGTCCCGATGCCACCCGCCCCACCCCGGCCAGCCCAGCCCCCAGTAGGCCTCCCCACCCCAATTGGGGATGGCACCAGCCGGCCAACCTCCCACCACCCCTCCCCGTGCCAGCCCAGCCCGATGGGCCCCCATCAGAGCAGGCCAGCTGGACACCACCCATGCACAAATTCATGCACCAGGCCTCTACTATATGTATAATGGAATATTATTTAGCCATGAGAAGGAAGTTTTGTAATTTATAACAACATGAATGAACTTAAGGGTATTATGCTAAGTAAAAGAAACAGAGACAAGTACTGTATTATATCACTTATATATGGAATCTAAAGAACAAAATAAATAGATGAACAAAAAAGATCCAGAGTATGTCAGCATCCCTCTACAAATTAATGGACAGAGAAGTGATATCTCTATATAAAAAAGCCCAGTGACCGGAACTGCGGAATGACCAGAGTGACTCGTATGACCAGTGGCTATGATGTGCACTGCAGCAGCCAACCTGCCTGATCCAGGTCCCGATGCCACCCGCCCCACCCCGGCCAGCCCAGCCCCCAGTAGGCCTCCCCACCCCAGGCATAGGGTGGGGTGGGAACTGGGTGGAGGGGAGCTATGGGGGGGAAAAAAGAGGAACATCTGTAATAATCTGAACAATAAAGATTTATTTAAAAAAATTAGCAGGCCAGCTGGACACCACCCATGCACAAATTCATGCACCAGGCCTCTACTATATGTATAATGGAATATTATTTAGCCATGAGAAGGAAGTTTTGTAATTTATAACAACATGAATGAACTTAAGGGTATTATGCTAAGTAAAAGAAACAGAGACAAGTACTGTATTATATCACTTATATATGGAATCTAAAAATCCCAACTCATTGAAACATACAACTCAACACCAAAACAAACAAACATACAAATGAAAATAGGAAGAGGAACTGAATTGACATTTCTCCAAAGAGGACGTACAGATGGCCAATAGATATGAAAAGATGCTCAATAACACTAAACATCAGAAAAATGCAAATTAAAATAATGAGATATCACCTAATAGTTATCGGAATGGCTATCATCAATAAATCAACAAACAACAAGTGTTTGGGAGGATGTAAAGAAAAGGAAACCCTAGTCCACTGTTGGTGAGAATGCAGATTGATGCAGACACTATGGAAAACATTATGGAGGTTCCTCAAAAAAACAAAAATATGGAACTTCCCTAGGAACCAACAATTCCACTTGCAAAGAAATCCACACACTAATTCGAAAGAATATATGCATTCTTATGAAAAAAATGATCTAACAAACAAAATGGAGATAGACTTGTGGATACAGGGAACAGAGTGACTGACAGCTGTCGGAGGGGAGGGTGTTGGGGGCTGGGTGAAAAGGTTGAAGGGATTAAGATTTAAAAAATAGAAAGAAGGACTCATGGCACAGACAACAGTGGGATTGCCAGAGAGAAGGGGGAGGGGGAAGGTAGAAGAATAAAAAGGGGAGCAATGGAAGGAGACTTGACTTGGTGTGGTAAACACACAATACAATATACAGATGATGTACCGTAGAATCATATACCTGAAACCTTATACTTTTATTAACCATCACCCCAATAAATTCAATTAAAAAAATCAGCAACTGAATTCATTTAGTGGGGCCAAGAGAAGAACTGAATTCTTATAAGATTTACAAAATCAGAACAAAACCTAAATATATCAATAATCCATGTTAGACAGTTTAAATTTGTCAATTAATAACTCATTTAAAAAATAAGGTATAGCTTCCTGTAGTTAATATTACGCAACATTTATAAGCATCTTACAGAGCAAACACACACACACACACACACACACATATATTACTCATTTCTTATAACTATTCAGAGTTAAATATTCTCACCTTGGTATTAGAGAGAATGCAAAGGACTTAGTCAGAGTTACACAGTTAGGAAAGAATAAAGCAGCTACTCATACTCTGGTCTAGAAACTCCAAAGTTTATTGTTTTTGTTTAGTTTGTTTGCCCCTCCCCCCAACTGTAATATTTATGTCATCGATGGTTCTCTTTCTAAAACTGACAATTTAATAGTGATCTCTTATGTACATCAGTACTACTAGATCCATGGTCAGAAGGAATTAAAGAAAAGGAGAGGATACAACCGTATTACTTGTCTCAGGATATATTTGTTTATTGCATGACTGATAGTCATTGTTTTATTACATGGTTATGACATTTCATTCATAAGTTCATTTGTTTATGGCTTTTGACAATCCAAACTCAGAGGGATTGCTGAGTCTTGCATATAATGAACTTCCTAGGATCCAAATATATTGAAATTTGTACAGTTCAGTAATCTCTTAGCTCACGCATTGAAATATGACATTATTCCTCCCAGTGTTACACAAATGTATTGTAAATCAATAACTCCTTTATAGTTTATTCACTTCCTGTCTCCAGTATTTTGACCTTCACCATCATACCTCAACTTTGTACATATTCTCTGATGTTCTTCTTCCTCAAAAATCCTGTGACAGGTTGAAATCATTTGACCACACTAAATAGCAGCAATTGATAATGAATTTGTGCTGTGACTTTTGGGTTACCATTCCTCTAGTCAACTGTCTGTATGTGTCTAAGGCCTGGAAATATTGTTCAGTATAACTCTGAAGTTTCAAATATGTGTTATATTTGTAAAGAAATTACCACTATGCCCCAATGCCCTGTGGGTAAGTTAAAATGCCTGACTTTCTAACACAATGATGAGTTATCTTCATTAAATGTAAGATACAAGTGGAGATTGAATTAGCCTAGTAATGCTCCTTTAATGGTACTGACTCCCAATAATTGTCAGAGTAGCATTTATTTCAGAATCATCGTGATGTTTTCTGTTAAAGCAGGCATTCAGAGGCAAATGAACATTATTTGATGTTACTTTTTCTTAGGAAATTTGTGGAATTAAAGTTGAATATCCTTGTGGAGATGGAAAAAAATCTTCCGGGTGGCATGGGCAGTCTGATTTGTCCCATTTAGCTCGTAAACAAACATTTTGATAACAGACCATTTATCTTGTGCTGACCAAAAGGAACAAATGTTTTTAAATGTCATTCTGCTACTTTTAGTAGATGTTTAAAGTGTTTTATAGTTCTAATGCATGATTGGTTCCTACAGGTACTTCAAAAGTTGCTACAAGACACTGTATATTGTTGATTTTGCTGAAAAATCATAGATGAGGAGACAGACCAAAGATCTGTTTGTCTGTTTGCTCGTAACTGGTTTCCAATAAGATCTGGAAGCTTTGAGAAGTACTTCTAAACATTTTATTGCAGTTGTAAAACCAAAGAGTTTGAATTCCAAGAAAATCGTTCTTTCATAAATAATTAGTTCACATCTTGAAAGATGAAGAAATACAATTTTCCAGATATGATTCATATCCACAGACCTTTGTGGTTTTACCAGACATAAATCCTCCTGGAATAAGCCCGGGGCTGGCAGGAAGCAGACTTTTGCCTCTCCTTCTGGGCTGACATTTCCATGGGCCATGTGTGCCTCTTCCTGTAGCAGACCCTCCCACTCCCAGTCTCTGGGATACTTCCTGTTCTCTCACAGTTGCCAGGCATCAACTAATTCGAATAGTAGGCAATGAGGTTTGACTTTGTGCTGTCTGACCAATCCCATGTTCATTTCCTTTTCTTCCTTTCATTTTCTTTAAATCTCATTCTTTGCTCTCTCTTTTTTTCTGTTTCAATCCTTTCCCACACAAGATTCCCTGAAGTAGCACAAGATGCCTAACTGCTTAGCAAGTCTCAATGCAGACCGCTCCCCATGTAGGGGTGAATCAGGTCAAGATGGAACTTTTCCTTCTTCCCTTTCTTGTTTTTTCAGCTTTTCTTTGTCCAAATCAAGCATTCAAGAATTTCACTTTCTGCAAGTTTTAAAAGTAGGCTTTCAGCTTTATGAGTCACCTTTCTATGGGAAATTTCACATACAATGTAAATATGTTGTTCTAAATTTCCTGAAACAATTTATTTCATTCTCACTTAGCATGTACTTCCATTTTCAAAGAGTGAACTGGTTGGATATATTGCTGATTAGATTATTCCCAGAAGGAATTCAATAAATAAGAGCCTGGAATGATCCCTACACAAACAATAAAATGTAATTTAAAAAAAAATGCAAAGAGTAAAACAAACAAACAAAAAACAACAAAAACACTTATCTGCCCTGTTGTATCTCCCATGTTTATTTGTTTCCTTTAGCTGTGAAGTCAATTAAGTTTGGTCGTCTCTAGACTTATATGCTAAATATAGTGAAAAAACTCCAAACACTAAATGTTAAATTTGAAACACTCTAATAGGCTCTGGGGTAGACTAAAAGATGGATAAGGCCCAGCTTCTTTCCTCAAATAGGTCTTATTTGATAACAGGTATATAAATGTATACAATTAGCATCCCATAAGGGATGTTGTTACATGAATGTCATGACAAACATTCATGCATTCCTCACATGCCAAATCCTCAGTGTAGAACTGCACAATGTTGTATTGCTAAATATGTAACAGAAAGGTCAAAAGTCATGAAATTACAATGTCAGTGGGGAAGCATACGTTACAATGTTAATATTTTTGAGATAGTATAATTTGTTCACCTAGAAAAATTCGTATCACTGATTGTCATTAATATCTATCTATACTAATAAAAGGGTAATATGCTAATTAGACTGGAAAGACCAGATGTCTTCTGGACGACCTTCCGAAATGACCAGTGGATGCAGGACGGGGCCAGCGAGGATGTGATGCCAGGCCAGTCAAGGTGGTCCTGGCGACCCCCATTCTGCAGAAGCGGTGGCAGCATGGGAGAGGCAGCAGAGTGGGCCAGTCCAGGACCAGGGCCCCTTTCGCAGAGGCAGTGCAAGAGAGGCAGAGGGGCGGTGGTGCGGAAGAGGCCGTGGTACGGGTTGGTCCAGTGCTGTGGCCTCCTCTGCAGAGGTGGAGGGAGAGGGGGCTACGTGGTCCCGGTCCCAGTGCTGCCCCTTCTGCAGAGGCAGCCACAGAGGTAGCAGCACAGGCCTGGTCCCAGCTCCACATATCTGCAGAGGTTGGGGGACAGAGGGTGGTGTAGTCCTGGAGCCTCCGCAGAGGCTGGACAGGGTACAACCTGTGGTGCCTCAACCTCCCACAGCCCCTCCCCCAGGTGGCCTGGCCCCAGATTGCCCCCCACCCAGCAGTGTGAGGGGGGCAGGGCCAGCGCTAAGAAGTAGCAAGCCCGACTGAACCACTGAGCCCTGGCTGGGTGGCTCAGTTGGTTAGAGCAGCAGTTGCCAACTGGTGGTCCATGGACCACTGGTGGTCTGTGAAGTCCAAAAAGTTGGTGACCACTGGGTTAGAGCATTCTCCTATACACCAGAAAAGTTGTGGATTTGATCCCTGTTAGGGCACATACATAGGCTGTGGGTTTGATGCCCAGTTGGAGCATGTACAGGAAGCAATATGTTTCTCTATCATATCAATGAATCTCTCTCTCTCAAACCAATAAAAACATATCCTTGGGTGAGGATTTAAAAAAAAGGTGAAGGGATCGAGAAGTAGAGATTGTTAGTTACAAAACAGTCATGGGAACATAAAGTACAGCATAGGGAGTGTAGTTAGTAATCTATACTAATAAAAACATAATATGCTAATTAGACCAGACAGCCAAACAACCTTCTGGACTTCATTCTGGACAAAGCCATGGTGGCAGAGGGCAAGGCAGAGGTGGTTAGGGATGATCAGACAGGCAGGAAAGCAGTTAGGGGCAATCAGGCCAGCAGGGGAGCAGTTAAGGGGCAGTCAGGCTGGCAGGGGACAGTCAGGGGGTAATAAGAATGGCAGGGGAGCAGTTAACGGCAATCAGGCAGGCAGGCAGAGGGGTTAGGGGTGATCAGGCAGGCAGATAGGCAAGCAGTTAGGAGCCACTGGTCCTGGATTGTGAGAGGGATGTCCGACTGCTGGTTTAGGCCCAATCCTGCCAGGCTCCCAGATCGGAGAGGGTGCAAGCAGGGCTAAGGGACCCTGCCCACTGTGCACAAACACTGGGCCTCTAAAATACACACACACACACACACACATACACAAGTATAATATGCATATTGATCGGACAGCAGAACCACCGGTTGCTATGACACACACTGACCACCGGGGGCAGATGCTCAACTCAGGAGCTGCCCCCAGCTCGCAGACCCTGATTGCCCGATGGGGAATGTGTGACTGGGGGTGGTTGGCGGCAGACTCAGGTGGCACCAGGCCAAGCGCGGGTGTGAGCGAGCAGGGCCTCAATTGCCCTGACAGTTTTCCCCCACACAGAGGGTGACCAGCATCGGCGGGGGGCCAGGCCGGCTGCTGGGAAAGATCGGCCCCGATCACAGGCCAGGCCTAGGGACCGTATCCATGCATGAATTGCATGTGCTGGGCCTCTAGTAGAAGATAAAAACCAAAAATATGGATCCAATAGTAAGTATGTCCAAGTTAGCTAGAGCCCCAACATCCTTTCCTGCTAGCATTATTTAACACCAAGGCTAGGCTCTTCAGCAACAGCTCATGGAGAAAGAATGGAATGTGGGGAAAGTGGCAAATATAAGATGATCTGTAAAAATTTGGTATATAGTATATGTGTTTATATATATACATATGTATATGTACACATATATGTGAGCATGTATATATGTATGAGGAAGAAGAAAAACATTAAAATGTATTTTTTTTAATTACTAAATTTGAGTTCCTTGATCTTTTGCCATTGCCCATAGCATGAGAACCTCATCAGTTCATTCCTGACTGCAGTGACATCTGTTGGTGAGGGCAGAGCTTATTAACCGCAGGTTCTACTGTTCTGGCAAAAGTCAACCGCAAGCTGTTCCATGCTCCGGCAGATGTTTCCCTTTATTTTATTCCCTCGGATTCTTGTTTGAGTGCAAACCTTTCCAGCTGACGTAGCAGTCTTTGTTGATATGAAGAAAGTGCTTAAACCTGGAACTTCATAAAAATCTCAGTGAAATGCAAAGCTGACAACTGTTGTTTCAGCCAGCATCCTCTCCCTACCCTCAATATATATCCAGAAGTGCAAAGATCAACGGTGTGTTCTGATGCTTGGTCAGCTTTAGAGTATGTCTGTCAGGACATCCCATATATTTAATAGGTTTTCTTTTGATCTTATCATCTGTACTAAAATTTGTGAGGGCAATTAATATGTTACACATGTGAGATGAAAATATCCAGTATCTATTTGTAACTGAAAATACTAACCAAGGGCAAACTACTTACAGTTTTGATTCCAGGCAAAGATCTGGGCTCTGGTGCTACTGGACTTTTCATTGAAGAGGGAGGAAGTTTGGCATAAGAACTGCTTCTTACCTGGCTACATATTAGATATCCTTTGAAGATTTTAATTAAATGACCAACACCTAAGCCACACTCTAGAACAGTGATGGCGAACCTATGACACGCGTGTCAGAGGTGACACATGAACCTATTTTTATGGTTGGTTTTTCTTTGTTAAATGGCATTTAAATATATAAAATAAATATCAAAAATATAAATCATTGTTTTACTATGGTTGCAAATATCAAAAAATTTCTATATGTGACACGGCACCAGAGTTAAGTTAGGGTTTTTCAAAATGCTGACACACCGATCTCAGAAGGTTCGCCATCACTGCTCTAGAACAATCCCATCATAATCTCTGTGTGCATGCTTTGAGCACTAAGACTTTTAAAAAGTGTCCCTTGAGATTGTCATGAGTAGCTAGGGTTGAGGACCACCAGTGTGGAGATTTCAAGGTGGGCTTTAGAAAATGCCAAGTCAGAATGTGACTCCCAACTTTACTACTAACTGGTCCTGAGATCCTAGACAAGTCAGGTCATCTCTCTGAGCCTCAGTTTACTTATACTGAAAAAGGAGATAAGATATATACAACTATTTAAAGATTAAAGCAGACCAAATAAGCAAAGGTTATGTCACATATTGAGTGATTAGTACATTTAAAGTCCCTCAAGTTTCTGCTGCTTGGATCACATTTATACATAATTAATATTTAATTTCCATAACTCAAAAGATAAAGCAATCATATTGATTTACTTTTTCTTTTTTAGTGGGCATTCTCCCCCAAAATTTCTACAATGATTATTTATTACTTTCTGATATTTAAGTTTTAAAATAGTCTTAAATTTTAATAAAAGAGATGGCTTGGCACACCAGGCTACACAGTTAAAGACCCCATATTCTCTGAGGCTCTGAGATCATCTTTTTCTTTTTCTAGAAAACCATTCCAAGTGGCACTTCCGTCCCAACATCAGTACACATACCTTTAATCAGGCTTGTTTACATATTATGTATACATTGAGACAGATCGGGTCTTTTTCCTCAAGGAAAGGCATTTACTAAGAATTGAGAATTAAAACCCAGTGTATCACGATTTCACTTTTCTCTCATAACTATACAAACTGCTTTTATTCAGATATTTCTATTATAAAATGTTTTCCACAAATATTAGCAGAGTCAAAATTTGTGTGTGTGTGTATTTGTGTGTTACTTCTTTGTTGGCCTGACTAACAGAGAAGTTTTAATGTGAGAGCAAAACATAAAGCCTATTTCTTCAAAAAGGCCCATTAGCAGGAGGACTACAAAGATTGTTTTAACTGCTCATTTTGGTTTTGTTATATGAAGCTCTGTAAACTTAAAATGGAGTGAAAGTGTTAAAAACCAGACACCACATTTATAACAGAGCACAAGATTAACTTCATGGCTTTAAAACAAAATGTTCATTGACTAGCAAAACAAAACTAAATTGTTCTCACTGTGAAAGTGAGAACATGGGGCCGTGAGAATGACAGTTCACAATACTAAAGAAGATATTCTTTGCTTTTTAAAAATAATTACTTTTTGGCAACTGCTTATTATTAAAATTTCCAGTAAAATAAGAACACAAGAAAGTAATCATCAATAGATAAGTATCTAAAAGTGGGATTTTACAAGGCATGGTATTATCAAGTAAAATATTAATTTCTTTTTACTTGAATTCAATAGAATGGGAATAAAATGAAAACTACAGAAACTTAAATAATTTTCTATTTTGTTCTACCAAAGAGAAGTTTATAGACATTGTTTTTAAAAAGAATTACACAAGAAATTTGAGTGTAGTTAGTCATTAGGCACTTTGTTTTATGTTTCAGTTTTAATCAGTGTTGATTGACTGCCTGATATGAAACCTTATATGGGACTATATTCTACCACACTTCTTCCCACAGTCCTTCCTCCTCAAGTTCCCCCCTTGTCTCACTATAGGGAACACATTCCCATTTTATTTTTTAGGAATGATGCTCCTTAGAGTTGCACATCTGTCAATTCTGATTTTTCCCACATTCTAATCATGTTGGTTGTATGGTAAATAATGATAATTCTCCCAGTTAAGTGCATTTATATAATTTCAATAATCCTATGTTTTTATTCATTTCATTGTTTGATAGATCTCATTATCAAGAAATGTCTTCAAACCCTAGCCAGTTTGGCTCAGTGGGTAGAGCGTCAGCCTGAGGACTCAAGGGTCCCAGGTTCGATTCCAGTCAAGGGCATATACCTTGGTTGTGAGCACATCCCCAGTAGGGGGTGTGCAGGAGGCAGCTGATTAATGTTTCTCTCTCATCGATGTTTCTAACTCTCTATCTCTCTCCCTTCCTCCCTGTAAAAAATCAGTAATATATATATCATTATATATATATATCATTATATATAATCCCAATGTAATTATGTGCCATTTCTTTATATATATAAAGAAATGTCTTCAAGAGGCCTACTTACATGTATACCTTGTAGGTTTTTTTCCAATGCACACTTATTTATCTATTATATCATTTACTGATTTAGCCTATAGCTCATACACCCAAATAATACATTTTGGAAGGATAAAATAAAACAGAAACCAAAGCTGTCATAGTTTCTTTGCATACATGCAGTATCTGTCCTGTGTGTCTCCTAGGAGAGCACCCCTGACTTTGGAGACCAGCAGCCTACATGACAAACTCTTGAGTACAAGGGCATCTTTGAGAAAATTTGCTCCATTCAAGTCAGCAATCACTGTGCACATAGAAATCCCAATGTAATTATGTGCCATTTGCCATTTTCTGTCATTCTTCTATACCCTCATGTTACCTGGTTTCAAAATCCATATGTCATTTGTTTTCTCAGTTGCTTTTCGTGAAGCCATCAGACTTAACTGGCCCTGGCAAACTGTTTTTAAGAGGGCTAATTCCATTCTATCCATTTAATCCTTCAGGGGTAGGAGTAGCAACTCCATCAACATGTGAAGGAATAAATGGGAAACTAAGCACGAACCCTTGGCCCCAAAGTCCATGTATGTGATATTTGGCCCTCCAGCCTGCTG
>NW_006285040.1:2506930-2510399 GCF_000327345.1 Myotis davidii
CTTTGATCCAGGAGGATCAGCACCTGCCCGTACAAGGAATTCATTCTCACTGTGCTCCCTAACTTAGTGAAAATTGGAATTTCCTGGAAGATGTACTACAACAGAGATGTGTGGGCCTCACCCCCGAGTTTCTGATTCAGCACATCTGAGGTGGTGTCCAAGGTTTTGCTTTCTTAACAGGGTTCTAGATGATTCTGATTCTGCTGGTCAAGAAACACACTCTAAAAACTATTGTGCTAAATATGCTGAACATTCCTGGTGTCTAATCCTGGGTCTCCTGCTCCCATGAAGATGAGAATGACAGCAGCTTCTTCCCACAGTATGTCGTTTTGGTCTGATGGGCACCCAATAGCAAAGCGACAAAGACAGCCATCTGCTGAGCTGTTATATGTGCAAATGTTTATATCTGAGAACGTTTATTGTTCTTATGTAGTTGAGTGACAACTTGGCCAAGCATGGTAGACTAGACTTACCTTTCCCTCAGCACTTTATACTTGTTGCTTTATTGTTTTGTGAAAATGAATATTGTTGTGGATGCCAGTCTAACTTGCTTTTGTCTGTTCACATGTCAAAAGGTTCACTTTTTAAGTCTTTGAAGTTCAGCAACTTCACCAGGCTATGTCTCAGAATCCCCTGTGGTATCCTTCTTCCTCTAATTAAGGGCACTCCTTTGAAATGCATATTCAGTCCTTTCTTTATTTTAGGAAAATTGACTGCTACTTAATGACAATGATTTTTTCCCCCTCAAAGGGTCATAATTATCCTTATGGGGGTCATCTTTGACTGTTTCCATATCTATCATCATTACTAAAAATCTCTAAAAAGTTTTTCCTCTGCTTATTGATTAATTGAAGCCTATCACTATGTTAGTAATTTGATTTTCAATAGTATTGATTCTTATCCTACTTGATTTCCTTTTTTCCCCATAGCCCTACAATGAAACCAATTTGGGTTTCAGTTTATTTTATTAGTCTGTTGTTTTATCCTCTCATTGGCTTATTTAATTCATTTCTTCCAACAATATACTATACGGAAAGTTACACAGGAATACTATAGAGATGAATTTTCTTCCACCCTCATTTGTCCTTTTTCCCCACTGGCATTGCATTTTTTCTATTGTTCTTATTACTTGTTTGTTTGTTTGTTTGTTTGTTTGGCATAGCTGCCACACTCTGACTTTCATCTGTTTGTGATCATATGGACAGAAATTTTCAGACCTTTTCCTTATCTAAAATAAGAGAATTGAACAGCCCCTCACCCCTTTCCTGCTTTTTTAAAACTTATGTCGCTTCTACCACAAGCCTTGATTTAAAGTCTATCAAGTTTTCTGTAGCCTGAAGACAAGAAAGGGACGCAGAGGAGCAGAGCCTGCTTGGTGCTGTAGGCAGCCCTTCCTGGAGCCCTGCACCATGCTTTCTAATCTTAGCCTCTATTACCGGGGACAGCTCCATACAGTCAGGGCTGCTTCTACCTCCTTTCTCTAACCTTCAGCTCATCATCCAATGTAATTCTAGTCCTTGCAAACTTAGCTTCTCATGGCCCTCTTCTGAAATCCTGCCAAGGTAAGTGGATTTCGCAGGATTGCCTTTGTGCCTCATATCTACCTAATTCCCTCCTAATTGGTAGATATGACTGGAACTCACTGTTTAGCTTCACTCAGTGACATTTCTGATTGTTGTGGTGCATTTAGGAACTTTTTAGTTTGATGTAGCTGCATTTGTTTATTTTTTATTTTGTCTCCCTTACCCATGGAGACATATCAGAAAAAAATATTGCTGTGAGAAATGTCTGAGGGTTTACTGTCTATCTTTTTAGACTCATAGATACATAAAACAGACTGACAGCTGTTAAGGGGACAGGTCTGGGTGAGTCTGGGTGAAAGAGGTAAAGGATTAAGCAAAAATAAAAAACTCATCCACGCAGGCAGCAGTATGGTGATTGCCAGAGAGAAAGGGGATGGGAGGAGGTAGCATAGAGTAAAGGGGGGATACGTGATTTTGGAAGGAGACTTGACTTTGGCTGGTCAACAGACAATACAATATACATATGACGTATTATAGATCTATACACCTAAAACCTATATAATTTCATTAACCAATGTCACCCCAATAAATTCAATAAAAAATTAAAAAATAAGATAATAATTCTAACATCTATGAGGTACTGACTAGACACACAGTAAAGGACAGCAAAAAGCATAGAGCATATTGAGTTAGAAGACCATAATCCTAAATTCTAGCATAAGTTTTACTGGAAAACTGTGTGGTCTCAGTAAAATCACTTCATTCCTTGGAGCCTCATTTATTTCACTTGTAAAAAAATGGTAATTGGCTAGAAGACATTTCAGGCTGTTTCCAACTCAGAGGTACTATTATTCTAAGAATAATCTCTGTGGGCAGACTTCCTTGATCCTTTTTCTCTTTGGTAATTGTAAGAGAGAATAATGTCATCCAGGGAAAGATACTAAGTTTTTAATTGCATTTTCATTTTTACCAATCAGTAGATGCAGTTAAAATGGGTTTATATTGGCTCATGTTCTAGATTTAATGTTAGAAACATTTTCATGTTGGTTTGAGCTGATTCAAGCAGGCATATTTAAGAGTACTGATGGAAAATGGAATTTAAAGGAACATTTAAAGGAAGCAAGTATAAGATATTTATATTCATTTAGAAAGATTTTGCCAAGTGGCTTTTCTTTTCATATTGTCTCATTGCTGATCAACTATTAATCAAGCTCTCCATCTCCACGTGTGGTAAAAGTCAAATGGATTTTGTCATCAGATGAGCCATCTGTCTCCTCACACTGTTCTGCTATTTTTCTTTTTATTTTTGAAATCTTTTGACTGAAATTAGAAATGGAAGAGGAGAAGGTGATCAGTGGATACAAGAATAACAGAATTTCATATGCTCTGATTATTTTTAAAACCTAAGAAATATGAGGTATAAATACCATTTCAGAAATGTTTGTATTCATTAAAGAGTGTCTTCTGTATTTTTCTAGGAGATTAGGTATTCTTATATTGTACAGATGCAATAAATTTGTTTGCTTTATACTGAGCATAATGGTGCTAGGTCCTGGATACAAAAGAGATATGAATGCTCTTAACCAAAGCAAAAGGAAGTCCTACTTCTGTGCCTCTTGTGTTCATTGCCTGAGAAGAGCATGCCTAGGGCTCTCATCTCCAGGGGGCTGTGGTTCCCTTTATAAGGCACTGAAAATCCTTCTTACCATTCTCTTGCCATCTATTGTAAGCTAGCTACTTACTTCTAATGTCTGTATTGGCAGTTTACCTGGCTGAATTTAGGAGAGAGAGAGAGAGAGAGAGAGAGAGAGAGAGAGAGAGAGAGAGAGAGAGAGAGATGAATTTTACAGTTAATATTCAGGATGCAAAATGAAAAGGAGAAATGGAGGAAAAATCTATTTCAGAGAGTATATGGTAGTTTGTCTTTATATAGATAACTTGTGAGT
>NW_006285040.1:2510457-2527456 GCF_000327345.1 Myotis davidii
GTCCCTTGTGGGTGGGGGGATTAAAGCTGGTTAAACACATGGGTGGAGGGGGCAGATTAATGAATGACTCAGCGGCTGTGAAAGGGGTTGGAGCATTTTTCAGTGGAGCAATTAATAAACATCTCTTCCGCCACATTACATGTGAGGGAACGCACTTTAATCCTTTAAATGCTTTCACCCTCTGTAATTAGGTAATTAGTTTTAGGAAGCAATGTAACAAATGCACAAGGAGAAAGAAAAACAACAAACGTAGATGAATTCATTTTATATCAAATCAGTACTTTCTTATTTTCTTTCTTTTTTTGTTTTGTTTTGTTAATCTCATTGGAGGATTCCCCTCTTGCCCCCATTTATCTTTAGAAGGATAGAGAGAGAGAGAGAGAGAGAGAGAGAGAGAGAGAAAGAGAGAGCAGAGAAATGAAAGGCCTCTAAACCCACCTCACATGTAATACTGAAAACCCTATTGCAATGCCTTTGGCTGATATTAAGTAAGCTAGTCCTTTCTTAAGTGTACACCCTGTGTGGACAGTTCTATTTTTCAGAGGGCAGCCCATCTCATAACTGGGCAGTACCAATCATAGGAAACTCACTTTCACACAGGACTGAATGTTATTTTCTCATTATGTTAGTCCTTTACCACCTGGTACAAGTCTATTTTATTTTATGTTCCCTGACTGCTCAGCACTTGAGGACAAGAAACTATCCTCCCTATCAATCTCCTTTCCTTAGAGTAAACCATGTAGTTCCTTTAGTGGCCTCTATGCTTCTCTGACTCCCCAGCCTCCTGGTTACTCTTCTTTGGAGGTCCTCAGGTCCATTATATTTAAAAATGTAAATGAGTTCAGAACTCTCATTTTAGTGCTGGCTGCCTTATAATCTGATCACTCCTTCTTAATGAGATAGCTTTTACTACATTAAACTTTTAATTGAGGAAAAATAGAGGTTTTTCCACTTTTATTTTATGTAGTTGAATTTTTGAATTTTGCAATGAACATACATTTCTTGTGTGACAACAACAACAACAAAAAAAAAATACACACATAAAACCAGAACACTGTGCTTCTTCCTCATAAAAGATGAAGAAATTCCTGGCTGGAAATTCTCTTCCCATCTGATCTGGCTTAATGGGCACTTAAAATGAAGTGCAGATAGACTTGGTATCTTTCTGATGGATAGGAATAAATTTTGCTATATATGGGAGATTCAGAAAGACAGGCCATCACTTTCTAAAATATGTTTTGTAGACTATTATGAAATTCATTCTTCCGATTTTTTAAAGAATCCAAACAAATTTTCAGGTGCCGAGACTTCAAACTATTTGATATCAAATTTTGTAATATATGACCTTCTATAAAAAACAGCAAAAACTAGTCTCAAAGGTGTAAACATAATTCTGAACATTTGACGTACTCTACATTTTTAAGGAAAAAAATGTACCAGAAACAGAGGCAACTATCTTGAAGAAAACCATCAGTAGGTAAGTCTCACCTCAAAACAGAACTCTAACCTTTTCAGTGTTGGGGTCCCTGGCCCAGCCTAAGTGCCTGACCTGTGGATGATAGGTGCTGGAGTCTAAAAGCACCTAGTGATAAGCTCGCCTCTTATCATCTTAAGGACAACATCTGGAGGCTGTAGCTTCTCTTCTTTCCCTCCCTTCGATAAAACAACAGGCCTCTGGGGATTACAGGGCATAAGATGGAGAAGGACATCATAATTCTGGGTAACTTTTTTCTTGTTATTGAGTTACAAAGTAGAGAACACAATGTATCTGCCTTGCTTTATATATTATAAATCATAAAAGAACAGCTGCCAGCCCTGACCGGTTTGGCTCACTGGATAGAGCGTCAGCCTGAGGACTCAAGGGTCCCAGGTTCGATTCCGGTCAAGGGCATGTACCTTGGTTGCGGGCACATCCCCAGTGGGAAGTGTCAGGAGGCAGCTGATCGATGTTTCTCTCTCATCAATGTTTCTAACTCTCTATCTCTGTCCCTTCCTCTCTGTAAAAATCAATAAAATATATTTATTTTAAAAAAAAGAACAGCTGCCCATGCTGCTGTCCTATATACCCATTCTTCAGACAGGAGAGATCTTGGAAATGTTTCTGAAAATGTCCCCTTGGTTTAGTACAACATGGGACAGGAGAAGTTTAGGAAGTGTTATCATTTAATTAGACTGCCCGTGGCTCAGATGTGACTGGATTGATCTGTACCTACTTGGAGTAGTGTATGTGTCAAGTGAACAGAATCTAAATTTTTTAAAAAATATATTTTTTATTGATTTTTTACAGAGAGGAAGGGAGAGAGATAGAGAGTTAGAAACATCAATGAGAGAGAAGCATGAAGCATCAATCAGCTGCCTCCTGCACACTCCTACTGGGGATGTGCCCGCAACCAATGTACATGCCCTTGACCAGAATCGAATCTGGGACCTTTCAGTCTGCAGCCCGACGCTCTATCCACTGAGCCAAACCGGTTATGGCCAGAATCTAAACTTTTGCTTAAAAGAGACAGTGACATTCCCGACCATTCCGAAGTCCAGGCAATCTTTCAGGAGAATCCCTGGAGTGAAAAGCTGCTATAAGCGTACCTAAAGGATTTAGAAGTTAAAGACTATGTTTTGCTCAGAATTTCACCTCACATCTATTTTTAAACATTGCAGATCAAGGGAAATAATGTAATACTACAAGCTACATCTAATTGTTATGTAATTACAACCTATTCAAATGCTTCATGATGAAGTTTATGATCTAATTTCACAGTAAAGCCGTTGCTTTATCATTTTGGGGGGAGAATCCACTGTCATGCCAATATATGATGTAAATGTTGAAAAGAAAGAAAACAATGATTTAAATTAGGCTTTGTATATTACTTATAGTCCACTTCAATTTTGTGAAAACTGAAGATTTAGACATGGCTGTGTATCACAGTAATATTTAGAAAATTATAGTGAGTCATTAAAACATGCATTGTGTCTACTATGCACAATCAGTAAATATATTCAATGACCTTTTAAACCCCAAGTTAAACTAGAACCTGCTTTGATTTTCACTGCTATTTATTTGATGGTTCACACAGTCTTGCCAGATAATATATCACTTAATAGCTTCTTTATTAAACTCAAAATGTCTACTGTGTTCAACTATATACTCCTTCTGAGCAAGCTCTACATTCATTACATAATTCCTTATCCTCCATATTGTTCAAAGTGCCTAAAATAGATTATGCATTAAATACATCATATTGAATGAATAAACCCATGAATGAATGGTTCTTTATGGGTTGTTCTGTAGTAGAGTAGGCCATGTAATTCTGCAAGAAACCTGGAGAATCAGACCAAGTTTAAATGCCTGACATAAGCATGAATAAACCCAGATCCAGTCTGAATAATAACTATTTTAGGAAGATTATTTATCCAAGCGTTTAACAGAAAAATTATTTACTTTGTAATTCTTTAGTCTGATATTTTCATCCAGAGTCACATTCCTTACAGATATTTAGAATAAACGCTATTCAAAGTATGACATAAATTCCATATTAATTCCCTCCTTCCATATTTTCTTGGGTTTTTCTCAAAAACTGCATTTTGTGAGCTGAAAACAAAAATGTACCAATAATGCTCAAAATGACATTTTTACTTAAGAAAATAGTTACTATAGTCATATTGGGTCATATTGACCCAATAATCACTTGAAACAAGAAGCAACCATAACAGATTTTACGAGAACCATCTTATAGTGGCACACAACTAAGAAAACCCGAAGCCAAGATCTCAGTGATTTCCCTGTTATTTTGTAAGCCTACCAGCTATGTATATTTGCATATTATATTCTGAGAGGGAAGCTGAAAAGCTGGGAGGGTAATACTAGAGAAAAATCCTCTGATGCTTTCAGCAGGGGAAAGAAAAGGGACCATTTTGAAATACATGAAAAGATTCTGTTCTTCACAACCTGGGCAGAAACTACTTAACCAGAGCCAAACCTTCTGAGGTTTTGTTAAAGCCTAACTGAACTGGAGGAAGGGAAATACTCAGTTCTGGCAACCACTAGCCATTCTGTCCCACTTAAAGGGGGAGGGGGGTGTTAAATAGGAAGCATTCATATGAAATTTATATTTAAGAGACACAAGTTTACTAAAGACTGATACCGAATCATAGGACTGTAAAAAGCTCTTTTCTTCCTACACCTTACTGACGCATTACCAAATAATCATTTATAGTAGTGGGGTTTCTTTTGCCCAGTATGAAATGTACAGCAATCAAGAAAAAAATTGCAAAACATACTAACAGGCAAAAAACACAATTTGAAAAGACAGGGCAAACATCAGAACCAGACTCAGATACTTATTGCATAAAAAGGATTAACATGTTTAAGACTCTCACAGATAAAGTACATAGCATAAAAGAATAGTCATTACTAACAGAGAGATCAAAATTCTGAGAAAGAATAAAAAAGAAATTGGGCCTCTAGTATTATATAATGTCTGCTCCCAGACCACAAAGAAATTCAACTAGAAATCAATGACAGAGAGATAGATGGTAAATTAAAAATACACAGAGATTAAACAATCTATTTTTAAATAACAAATGGATCAAAGAAGAAATCTCAAGAGAAACTTTAAAATATTTTGAACAAAGTAAAAATTCAAATATAACATCAAAATTTGTGGAATGTAAGAAAAGCAGTTTTAAAAGGAATTTTTATAGGATTATATGCATATACTAGAACAGGGGTCCTCAAACTTTTTAAACAGGAGGCCAGATCACTATCCCTCAGACCACTGGAGGGCCGGACTATAGTTTAAAAAAAAAACTATGAACAAATTCCTATGCACACTGCACATATTTTGAAGTAAAAAAACAAAGCGGGAACAAATACAATATTTATATTTGCATGTGGCCCGCGGACTGTAGTTTGAGGACCCCTGTACTAGAATATAAGTCATAATCTAAAGTCAATAATCTAAGCTTTCACCTTAGTAAACTAGAAGAAGAGCAAATTATATCCCAGGTAAATAGAATAAAATAAGTAATAAAAATAGAGTAGAAATCAATTAACTGAAAACAAGACATAAATAGAGAAAATAAATAAAGCCAAAGGCTGGTTCTTTGAAAAGACCAAAAAATTATAATCCTCTAGTCAGGCTAACTAGACAAAAATAGTGAAGACACAAATGATAATACTGCTTTAGAAATGAAAGTGGGAATATCAGTATATATCCCATGGACATTAAAAGGATAATCAAGAAATATTATGATGAACTCTATGACCACAAAGTTGATAAACTAAATGAAATGAACTAATTTATTGAAAGACACAATCTTTCAAAGCCAAAATTTATTAAAGTTAAACAAGCTGAAAAGGCTTAAATCTATAAAGGAATTAAATAAATTATTAATAACCTCCAGAAAACAAAAAGCATCAGACCCAGATAGGTTTGCTAATAAATTCTACTAAACATTTAAAGAAGAATTTATACTAATTATAGCCTCTTTTGGAATATAGGACCAGAGGACGTACTTTTAAAATCATTTTATAAGACAATCATCTTCCTAATACCAAAACCAGACAAACACATTACAAGAAAAGAAAGCTACAGCCCAATATCTTTCATGAATATGGATGCAAAAATTTTCAACAAAATATAATGTATAAAAAGAATTATATACCATGACTAGGGGGATTTATTACATGAATGCAAGGCTGGTTCAACATTCAAAAATCAGTTAATGGCCGAACCAGTTTGGCTCAGTGGATAGAGCGTCGGCCTGCGAACTCAAGGGTCCCTGGTTTGATTCCGGTCAAGGGCATGTACTTTGGTTGTGGGCACATCCCCACTGGGGGGCGTGCAGGAGGCAACTGATGGATGTTTCTCTCTCATCGATGTTTCTAGCTCTCTATCCCTCTCCCTTCTTCTCTGTAAAAAATCAATAAAATAAAAAAAATCAATTAATGTAAACCAGCATAGAAATGGATTAAAGAAGAAATATCATATGATCATAGCAATAGATGCAGAAAAAGCATTTGACAAAATCAAACACACATTCATGATGACAATTTTCAATAAACTAGGACTAAAGGAAAATTTACTCAACAGGATAAAGAATATATAAAACAACAACAACCCTGAAGTTAATATAATTAATTATGAGAAACTAGTTTTCCCCATAAGATCAAGAACAAAGCAAAGAGGTCTCCTCTCACCACTTCTTTTCAGTATCATACTGAACATTAATGCAATAAAACAAGAGAAGGAGATAAAAATATAATGACTAAGAAAAAAGAAATAAAACTCTCTTTATTCACAGATGATATAACTGTTGAAAATATGAAAGGATTGTAAAAAAACACTTGGAACTAATAATTACATAAATATTGTAGTATATAAAGTTAATATACAAAATAAATCAATTGCTTTCCTATATATCAGCAATTAAAAGTGAAGTTTGAAATTCCAATTATAACAGCTTCCCCAAAAATAAAATACTTAGGTATAAGACTAAATATTAGGTACAAGGTTTGTGAAGGAAACTTGTAAACTTGGAGGAAAGATATAAAGGAAGAAGTAAATAAGTGAAAAGATATTTTTATGTTCATAGGTAAAAAGACTCAATACTGTCAAGATGTCAGTTCTTCCCAAGTTGACCTATAGATTCAATTAATACAAATCAAAATTATTTTATGGATATTGGTAACCTGATACAGTTTATATGAAGAGTCACAAACCCCAGAATACCCAACACAATATTGAAGAAGAAAGATGGAGAACTTACACTACTCAACTTTAAGACTTACTATAAATCAATAGTAACAAATACATGGTGGCATTGGCAAAAGGGAGACAAATGGATCAATGCAACAGGATAGAGAGACCAGAAAAGACCTGTATAACTACAGCCAACTGACTTTGACAAAGGAGCAAAGGCAATTCAATAGAACAAAGAGAATCTTTTCATCAAATGATGCTACAACAACTGGACATACAAATACAAAAAAAAAAATCTAGACATAGTCCCTATATCCCTATATCATAAAAAATTAATTGAATGGATTGCAGACCAAAATGTAAAACACAAAGCTATAAAACTTCTAGAAGGTGAGTTAGAAGAACATCTAGATGACTGGTTTTGGTGATGACTTTCTAGCACAATCCATTAAAGAATGAAACGATAAGCTATACTTCATTAAAATTAAATATTTCTCCTCTATGAAATAAAAGAATGGTAAAATAAACCACAGGCCTGAAGAAAATATTTTCAAAGTACACATCTGATAGAGAACTATTATCAAAATTATACAATGAATTCTTAAAATTCAACAGTAAGGAAACAGCCCAGTTTTTAAAAATGTGTTCAAGACCTTAACAGACACCTCACCAAAGATGATATAAAGATGACAAATAAGCTTAAGAAAGTGTGCTTCACATCAAACGTCATCAGGGAAATGAAAGTTAAAACAACATGATATTGCCCTACACACTTTTGGAATGGTCAAAGTACGGACCACTGACAACACCAAATGCAGACAAGGATGTAGGGCAATAGAAGCTCTCATTGATAACTATTGGGAATGAAAAATGGTACATTCATTTTATAAGACAGTTTGGTGCTTTCTTACCATACAATCCAGCAATCATGTCCCTTGAATTTATACAGAGGAGCTGAAAACTGAGGTCCACATAAGATCCTTCACATGGATGTTTATATCAGTTGTTTTTTTAAAATACATTTTATTGATATTTTACAGAGAGGAAGGGAGTGGGATAGAGAGTTAAAAACATTGGTGAGAGAGAAACATTGATCAGCTGCCTCCTGCACACCCCCTACTGGGTATGTGCCCGCAACCAAAGTACATGCCCTTGACCAGAATCAAACCTGGGACCCTTCAGCCCACAGGCCAACACTGTATCCACTGAGCCAAACCGGTTAGGGCTATATCAGTTTTACTATAACTGCTCAAACTTGGAAGCAAACAATATTTCTTTTAATGGGTGAGTGGATAAATAAACTGTAGCTCATTAAAACAAAATAAAACAAACAAACAAAACCTGCATATTTTAGTGATAAAAAGAATGAGCTTAAGCTATGAAAAGACATGGAGAAACTTAAAGGCATATTATTGAGTGAATGAAGGCAATCTGAAAAGGCTACATAGTATACAATTCCTACTGTATGACACTCTGGAAATACAAATCTCTGAAATCAGTAAAAAACTGCATGATTGCCAGGAGAAGGAGGTATGAGTAGGAGCAGCACTTTGGATTCTTAGGGCAGTGAAATTACTCTTCATGATGCTATAATCATGGATACATTTCATTATACATTTGTCCAAAGCTATGGATTTATTGCACTAAGAGGGAATCCTAATGCGCATTATGGACTTAGGTGATTATGATTTGTCAGTGTAGGTTCATCAGTTATAACAATTGTACCACTCTGGTGAGGCATATTGCTACTGAGAGAGGCTGTTCACACAGAGGTAGAGAATTATGGGAAATCTCCGTACCTACCTCTCAATTTTGCTGTGTATCAAAACTGTTCTAAAAATATATTAGAATTATTTTAATTAATTATTTTACAGGATCAGTATGGATAAATTAAAACAATATTGGGTGAAAAAAGACATATTTCAATAATGTAAACTAATCAAATGATGCTAAAAGTCAGAATATGGTAACTTATAGGGGCGTTGCCATATTATTGTAACACAAAGGTTGCTGGAAACTGTCAGTGTTCTATTTCTTTACCTGAGTAATAGTTTAATGATTGTATTCACATTGTGAAAATTTCCTGACCTATATACTTATAAATTATGTATTTTATATGCATAGTATAATTTATCGAAGATGCTAAATATTTTATATTTTATCTTCATATTTTGTTATACTTATGGGATTTTAAATGATTTCCTTTTAAAAAATAGTTTTATTTCCCTTTCTCCTTTATCACAATTCTATCATTATCTTTCTTTCTCAATTGTTTTACTCTTACATTCTGTTTATGTTCTCTTTAACTTTTCATAATAGTTCCACTGCTCCAGAAATACAACTGAACCCTTGAAGCTGTACTGACAATAACTGAACATTATTTTTTATGTCTGGATCTTGATATTATAAAATGCACTTATAGAATATAAGGTAAAGAAAATATAATTAAGAATTCTTTCCCCTAAATTTTCTCATTTTATCCATTTTCAGCAGAACAGTCTCTTACATTAAAGAATTCAATGTAATTTGCATTCATGAGTTTTTGAAACAGTGAAAGAGGTCAAACAGGAAGAGAGAATATGATTAGGCTGTGTTAGCAATGAGGCTTGCAAATTTGTGGATAGTGCTGTATTCAAAATAAAAAAAAAATTCCTAATAATTAAGGACCAGTGAAAAATATAATCTGATTTGGAATAAGTGAAACCTTTTAAAAACCTAATTATAAGATGTAAGTCATTGATAGTGAATAAAAGTAGACTTGGAAATACTGTATATATTACAATCTATTAGGTAAAAAGGAGGAAATAGGTAGAAAAGATAGTAAGGGAATCACATACTGAGGTCCTCTGGTCCCATCTATGTCGAAGCAAATGACAACAATAGAATGTCTTGAAGAATATACAAAAGCAAAAGACATTTCCAAGTGAAAACGTAAGAGTTTTATCTTCTCAGAAAAGACTTTGAGAATTAAATTTTCTATTATAGGAAATATTAAAATATAGAAAAATTATGATCTTATTTACAACATTTATATATATGTGTATTTTTTAAAACTTTGTAAAAGAGTTAGATAATATTGATTCCACAGTGGGATGAAAATTTTGAGCCAAATCCTCAAAGCTTGTAATCAACCCTCTGGGTAGGAACAATCAATAGCCCAACTCCTAACTGCCGAACTGTAACTTCTATTAACAGGATTTGGTTCACGGAAAGAAAAGGATAAGAACAAACACACTTCACCTAATAATGTAGGTTTTGTTTACATGTAAGCCAACAGCAAATATGTAACTAAGATCATAGTTTAAATTCTCCCCTCCAGAAAGAATAAATTGGCTAGTGAAAGATGACTTTTTTTCTGCACAATTATTATGGACTCCCATTGGCTAATAAGGTATGTACCAGGAAGAATTCGTATCTACCTTTAAAGAGGCTTTTGAAATGTGTCAAATATTATATTCTAACTATGCTTCCATGTTTTAAAAGCAAAACCTTAATGTTGGGAATGTTTCTTTAAAATTTTCAATATTATTTTTATATTTTGAATAAGCCAAAATTTCCACATAATATGGGAATTTAGCATATAGACAGAATGAGTTATATTTCAAGGTATTTGAAATTCACTGTCGGACTTTGAAACAAATAAATATACATATATATGCATTTACATGCTACCTTAAAAAAACATGACGTGTGATTTTTACTTATATTCTTGGAAGCTATTTTTTTTTGTTTGTTTCCATCTTGCAAAAAGATTTTCTTAAGTCTTTCTCTAAGTATCCTTGTATGTGTCTGATATAAGCTTTAAGGAACTATGATTATTTTTATCTCTACCGCCTGTGAATTCTGATTAACTTCAAAGGAAACTGTTTCACATGTGGAAGATCTAAGGAACTATATAGAGGGAAGTGGGAATCACCCTCAGAACTCAGGTAAATGTCAACTTCCGGAGTTAAATCTGAAACGTAAAAGCCGGTCCAGCCAGTTGTGTGAGATCACAGACAGGAAGGAAAAGAGACTCTGCATGACATACACAGGTGTTGGCAAAAGTAGGTTTATAGTTGTGAGCACACGAAACATGGAGTTTGCTCTTGTGTTATTATCCATTAATCACTGTAGTACTTATTTGTATTATGACTATAAGCCTACTTTTCCCCATCCCCTTATAAATGTTTACATATATTTTCTTCCTAGCTACAAATGCTGTATATGCAGTATATGCTAGAAATCCTGTAGGATTTATCTAACAAAATTACTAAACTTCATCAAATTCTAATAAATAGAGTTTTTATCTGTTGTCACGCAGCCTCCTTATTTAGCCTCTATCTCCTTTCAAATTAACCCTTTTTAGCTCATTCTTATTTATTAAAAACAAATAATGTAAATGAGTACCTACTCAGTAATAGCACAGTGCCATAGAAGGCCTTAAAGCAATATTAGTTGAATGAGTAAATGAATGAACAAATGAATGCAGGAAGAAAAAGTGTTCTATTTGGGGGGTGCTATTGGAGATACAAAATTAAGCAGCCAGAAATCTAACATGAGAATTTCCAGTCTGATGGATTGGAGGTGATAAAAATGGTTATGCTCTAGATCAAGAACTCAGGAAGCTCAGAGAAGAAGGGCTCATTTCCAGTTCTGGAGTTCAGAGAAAGCTTCATGGAAGATATGGAATTTAAGATTAACGTTGCTGGTGAAAAGATTCAGGCTGTATGGAAGAAGAGTAAATAAAATTGGGTGCAATGAGAAGAGGGTGAGTGAAACCAGGAAAATCAAAAAGAACAGAAAACAAACTGCAAGTAAATAGTTCCATTAAAATCAGAACACAGGTTGCCATGAGAATCAAGAGTAAATTAAATAAAGGTAAATATTTACTGACAGATGAATAAGATTATGTCTTACACATCAAACCAAGGGGATGTAAATTTATTCTGTAGTCAATGGAGAACTACTAAACGCTGGGGGTTGGGACAGATGGAGAGTGGTTGACATAATGAGCTTCCACTGCTATGAAGTTTATATTTTAAGTAAGGTGTATTTTAACATTGTAACATCTATTAGTGAAATATAAATATTAATTTTAAAAAGGCATCTCTCAGTTTGCTGCCAGTTCCCATCAAGAGGCAAGATGATGAAAAAAATAAATAAATAAAAACTAAAAGTCAACTGACCACAACTCTGATTTAATCGCTGCCACTAATCAGTTCTGGAACTTTGGATAAAATCATTCTGGACTCTAATAAAAACCTTTGTAAATGAGAGGATTAGCCACAAGATCTGCTAGGTTGTTGTTTGTTTGTTTTTGGTTTTTTTTTCCAATACTAATATATTCAGTTTCCAAATTCCTAATATTATGTTTAGTTCATTGTCTGGAAATACCTTGCTACTTTGACTCTGACATTTGTCAAAAGTTACTGGACAACTTCTAGGACTAGTCCTGGAATATACCAAGTTAACTGGGAACTTTAGAGTCCTTATTTTTGCATTCTAGTCTGTGTGTATTGATAAAGTTTTGAACTAAAAGGTATATCTTATATCTCTACTTAGGATCAGGTAGTTTTAGACAATACACTTATTTCTTTATTAGCATTGAATGGGTCACAGTTTTATCATGCTCCACCAGCATGATAATGAAATAATACATGAAAAATCAAAGATCTTTAAAATATAAATCTATAAGACTCTATATGCATATATACATTTCATGTCTCTGCCTGCTTTCATTTACACAAATAAAAATTTTATGGTATTATAAGAATTTTACAATGGGCTATTTTTCTATAAAGCTTTTTTTGGCAAAATTAAAATAAAATATGACATTAAAATCCCTTTCCTTGATTGGAAGAGACAAACTGGAAACATTTGGAAAATGGTTTTATTCACTTGGTTAGTTTTCAAAAATTAGGAGTTATTTTTAATTTCCCTTAATGCTTACACATATTGTGTTATTTGGTATTGCATTCCTCATGGCAAGTTACAAATGCTTTGAAATTAGGATGTAGACAACGGGGCCTTCAGAAGACACTTAATTTCATGTATTTCAGTAAGTCTCCATATCCATTTATAGAACTGCTTCTTAACTTAGAAAAATACACATGACCTGAATCTACAGGTGACTCACTGAAGTTGCCATTACCTACAGTTCTTCTTTATCTCTAATACCTACTTATAGTCATCTTCATTACTGAGGAGTCACCTACCACCTTCAGTGAGAAGTTATAATCAATGATGCTATTTGCATACATTTTTATCTTAATTTCTTGTTTCCAAACAAAATGACTGAAGTGTTTTCTGACTGAAGACCTCAGTAAAAAGACCAGCAATTTTATATTATTTCCTTCTAATGTCAAATTTATAGAGATATACTACGCAAATCCCTCAATCTCTTAGGTCTTCTATTTTTTAAACAACAAAATGGGCATAATGATCTTGACTTGATGCCAAGGACACATCCTGTGGTACTCTCTAATTTATTTTAACTCATCAAACCTCACTTCCAAAATATAACATACTGTAAAAATGTAAAATATTAAATATTCAGAGTGAGTTTTTTCCGCTGAATTTATTTTTCATGGTGATCAAATGAATTCTAATAATGTGAACTCTGTGGGAAACGATTTCAATTATTCATGGGAATAACGTCTATAATGTGTTGTTGGCGGAATGCTGGGCAGTGTATTTTTACCTATTCACTATGATAGTTTCTGACAAAAACTCCCTCTCCGGGTAATGTGAAATGAGATGCTTTAGGCATCTATTTCTTTTAACAACTCTTCATCTGATATACAACTTTATAGGAAAGTTTCTGCAATCTGTGTCAAACTTTTTGTCTTCAGGGAGGCCAATTCACCTGCATCTTTCATATTCTCAAACGAATGGGAAAGGCTGGAAGGCGAAAGGTTTATGCAGGGAAGGAAAAAGAAAGCAACATAAATCAAGAGAGAAAAGTCAAACATAACCTAACAGAGTTGAACACAGAAACTCATGCCAAGAAAATGAAATATACACTAAATGGGCAATTTATTTTTTTCAGGAAAGAGCCTTCCATATTCTGAATGAGTTCAAACTTAAAAAAAAACAACAAAAACTGGCATTTGGAAGATGCCATATTTTTTATATAAAAGTGTAGATGCTAAGAGTAATCAAAATGGGGCTGGAAAATGGGCAAATGATGAAAAGAAAATATAAATATGCATATTAAGTCAAACTTTCTATCCTAGACAACTTATTTGTAAATTCTTCATAATTTTTTCTTTCCCAGGTAAGCGCTGTTAATGATATCTGTAAAAACACAGACTAGAGCCCTGGCCAGTTGCTCATTGGTTAAAGCGTCAGCATGCAGACTGAAGGGTGGAAAGTCTGGTCAAGGGCATGTACCTCAGTTGCAGGCTCCAGCCTGGCCCTGGTCGGGGCATTTGCAGGAGGGAACCAATTAATGTGTCTCTCTCACATTAATGTTTCTCTCTCTGTGTCTCTCCCCCGCCCTTTCCTTCACTCTCTGAAAAACCAATGGAAACAATATTCTCAGGTGAGGATTAACAAACAAAAAAGAAACAGACTAGAGGTACATTTTTGGTAAATACATTCCACTAGGCACAGAAATATATACTTATAGAATGATCCCAGATTTCCATTGGGATTTATTGAAAAATTCATGAGTAAGACAATCAGTCCTATACTTAAGAGAAGTATTCAAAAGTCAGACATTGGCTACTCAACACCATTCCTTTAAGTAAAGACAGAGTTGTTATCTCCAAAACTTACTGTTCTTTTACATGTTGCAATTAAAAGCCATTTAAAAGATAGTGATTATCCAGACTTATTAAGTTACTTCACTTTAAATTCTTTAAAAAGATTATATGAAAGAAGCTGTTCATAGCAACATTAATTAGGTTGTTGAATTCAAGAA
Organism: Myotis davidii; assembly: GCF_000327345.1. NCBI lineage: Eukaryota > Metazoa > Chordata > Mammalia > Chiroptera > Vespertilionidae > Myotis > Myotis davidii. Next base: position 2,525,065 of record NW_006285040.1, read on the forward strand.
ACATTCTTAAATTTTCAATAGCAGTTCATTAGGATATTATGCAACTTTAAATATTACAGTTATAAGACCATGAAGAATTCTTAAAAGTAAAAATTTTAAAATAATGATGTATATGTAATAAACATTCTTTTCAAATCTATAATTTTATACATTTAAACATTACATGGAGCCCTAGTTGGTTTGGCTCAATGGATAGAGTGTCGGCCTTCGGACTGAGGGGTCCTGGTTTCGATTTCGGCCAAGGGCACATGCCTGGGTTGCGGGCTCGATCCCCAGTGGCGGGGCATGCCGGAGGCAGCCAATCAATGATTCTCTCTCATCTCTCCCCATCTCCTTTCCTCTTTAAAATCAATTTAAAAAAATATATTAAACATTACATGGAAATGAAAAAAGTAAAATTAGGTTCTGTTTAAAAATGTGTAAAACTATGGATGGAGTTTAGCTTCTGTGATGTTTAAGACTTAATTCTCATGTTTCACAGGAAAAAACTAAAGCAGCAGTTCTCAACCTGTGGGTTGTGACCCCTTTGAGGGTCGAATGACCCTTTCACAGGGGGCGCCTAAATACATCCTGCATATCAGATATTTACATACGATTCATAACAGTAGCAAAATTACAGTTATGAAGTAACAACGAAAATAATTTTATGGTTGGGGTCACCACAACATGAGGAACGGTATTAAAGGGTCGCGGCATTAGGAAGGCTGAGAACCACTGAAGGCATGACGTATCCTCAGGAAAGAAAATTAAGGCATTTAGGAAGAATCCACTTAACCCAATAGTACAAAGAAATAAACGCATTTTTATTAATTAAGTCAGATGTGTGTGATTGCCAAGTAGAAAAGTAGAAAATTTAATTATACTATTATATTGAGTACCTAATGTGTGCCAGACACAAAGGTGACTTAATTTTTAGCTCATTGAATTTTCACAATAAGCCAAAATGACTTGTTTAAAGTCCCCAAACTGCCAGAGTGTAGATGCAAACTGAGGCCTGACTCAGTCACGTGCCTTCCACCCTTTCCCAGTTTTCTCCACCCAGATAAGCGGGAAAGTCTGGGAAGAGTAACTTGAGCTGGGATCTACAGGGGCATTCTGGCCAGATGCTCAGTAGAGAAGCAAGATGAGACATTTCTCTACTAGATCTTGGGGTGGGAAGTGACAGAGACAAGAGGTGATGTCAAAGCTATATTTTTACTAACTCAGAATTGCATTTGCTACTATGACTTTAAATTTTTAAACTGTTGAGACTTTCAGATTAAACATCCAACATTATGCAAAATCAGAGCAGATATGTTAATTCACAAGTAGCCTGCTTTACCTGGGACTTCAGAAGCAAGGCCACACATCTCTCCTGGGAAGAGAGGTCCACCAAGTTCAAAGTGATTATGCTAGCTAAGGCCTCAAGGGGAACACTCTTGGTCTAAGATCCAAAAATATTTCTATTAGGAAGGAATGCTGCCTTTTAGGACTGATTAATTGACCATAAAAAAAGAGCAGGAAATCAAAACAGGAACAAAAAGACTTTGTACAAAGCAGAAATCAAGTCTCTAAAATTAAGGGTTTACAGATATTTAGGACTACATTGTACAGTCCTAAAATACTCTCCAGAGAATTAGAAGGAAGCCATTCAAAATTATCCTTCATTGAACTAACAACATATCTCAGGCACATCGGTGCTGTTGATCCCTTTGTCTGACCTCCCTAGAAATGGGGACCTTAACTTTTCCTGAATAAAAGAAAGAGAAAAGGAGGCAAAGGGAAAGAAATAAAAAGGATGGCAGCACCAAGAGTCCTCAACATAAGCCACAATTTTCCTTGGCAAGAAAGGGTAGATACTTGATGTGATGATACCCGTATGCAAGTCAGACTCTCCAGGGATCACCTGCTTACACTGGTCATGGCCGAGACATCTGTTCTCCATGGTCATATGTTCCCTAGACCTGGCATTTTCTGGAGATCCGGGTGCCTTGGGCTCGATTTCCTGAACTATAGTAAACAGGCACTGCTGTAACCTTGCCTCCAATCAGGACAAGACTTGTAGAGCTCTATAAACTCGGAGGCTTGTTGGGAGTGTTGTTTTTTTGTTTTTTTTTTTTATCTCACTGCTTCTTAAAGCCACTCCCTTTCTACAAGGTGCCCTTGAAGCAGCACTTCAGGTTGTATGAGTAAACATTTATTGAATTAAATAAAACCAGCATATTTATATAGGTACACATACAGAGATAAAGTTGGTCTCTTGATAAAAGATACACATATAGATGTAATTAGTGGATAAAAGTATAATAATGTTTTCAATTACACTCATCAAGTTCATATTTATGTTTCTCTTTTTGAGGATAGCCATTTAAAACCTTGCAAATACCCTAAACCTTAATTTTAATTATCAATA
>NW_006285040.1:2527491-2552290 GCF_000327345.1 Myotis davidii
GTTTTTTTTTTTTATCTCACTGCTTCTTAAAGCCACTCCCTTTCTACAAGGTGCCCTTGAAGCAGCACTTCAGGTTGTATGAGTAAACATTTATTGAATTAAATAAAACCAGCATATTTATATAGGTACACATACAGAGATAAAGTTGGTCTCTTGATAAAAGATACACATATAGATGTAATTAGTGGATAAAAGTATAATAATGTTTTCAATTACACTCATCAAGTTCATATTTATGTTTCTCTTTTTGAGGATAGCCATTTAAAACCTTGCAAATACCCTAAACCTTAATTTTAATTATCAATACATTCATATATAGCTGAATTTTGCATAAATTAAGACAAAATTCAGGAAAAAAATAATGTGAAATTGGGGTGATAATGAAATAGAGCACATTAATTCACATGTATTTTTCATTGGGGCAAGAGGATAGTTATTGTATTAATATATATCATCTCTCCTCTTACCACCTGGGTGGATTTTAGCCAAGATGTATACAGATATATAAATATGGGTTAGAATTATTGTTTTAAAAAGGTACTATGTAACTGCAAACATTCTAAGTTAGCCTTCTACTAATAGATTGTTTTTAAATTTCACTTTCTTCCCTCGCAGTTTAATTCTTGATCTGATTCAATGGATATTTGTACGGGTTGCTTCAGGAAAAGCATGAATTAAATATTACCAATTTGCTTTTTTTTTCTGCTTTAATTCATTTTAGTCTGCTGATAAAATCCTGGGATTTAAATTGCTTGATTTTCTTTATGTAGAAAATGCTAGCCACTCTTATTATATAAGTTACGTGAGGCAAAGGGCAGAATTCAAAACTTAGAAAAGATGGCTAATTAAAAAGGAAAGGAGAAAGCAGTTAGTAATAAAAAGAAACTACTGCTCATTACAAAGAAAATTCTATCATTGTTCAAAAGACATACTAGGGAATTAGTAAAAAGTATTTTCTTTAAAATGTTGTATGTTCCAAATTATTGATGATGTGATAAGGATCATATCTACCAGAATTCACCATAGAATTAGTTCATTTTAGTTGGAAGTTTGAATTTCTATGCTCAATATAGTAATTCCTGATATTTATAAAATTAGGCTTGAGTTGAGGTTTTCTATAAATGATTTCTTTCTTTGCCTGGGCTTTTAGAGTATGCAAAAAAAAAACATATCTACTCATTTTTAAAGAAGAGTTGCATCACTGGGGAGTTAGAAAATGCTAGTAGCTCAGCATTACTTCTCAGAAAGAACATTAAAGAAATTAAAGGAGTTACAATTAACTGAGTACAGAGTTTAACTAATCATACATATAGCTTCTCTCTCATCTATCTCCTTCCTCACTCTTCCCTCCCTCCCTCTCTATATAATGCTAGCCGGCTTTTCCTGGGAGTCTTCCTATATCTTCAGAGTGAGCCATAACATGGTAGGTGACTCTAAAGCAGTGATGTCCTCAATAAAGAAGAGCTTTTTCATGACCTGTTTTTGTAACAGTCAGAGACCTAAATACTTGTTCAGTTCTTTTCCACTCCTATCTTTTCTTCCCTCTGGAGCATGGGTGTGGTAAGACTAAGGAGATGTTATAATTTATCTTTCAACTTGGGACAAGGACACATTTGAAAGTGAAAGGAGACATCTTTAAAAATACAAGAAGGGTTGAGGGCCTGTGCTGGGGTGCAAGAGCAAGCTGGGAGAGGTGAATGGAGGAAAAAAGAGGCATATGTAATACTTGCAACAATAAAGAATTTTTAAAAAATACGAGAGTAATTGGCATAAACCAGGAGAGTCCAAGAAAACAGGGACCTCTGGCCATTCTGTCCAAGACCCGGTTACATTGATAATCCAGCTGCATCCTAGTGTCAGACAGTTTACATTTATGCACAAATCTTACGACTTCTCTGTATGTGTTACAGCATTTTCCAGCTTGGATGTTTAGCAGACTTTCTGTTTACTTCAGGACAGTCAGCCAATATGGCCCCTAGATTTATAAGTGTTGGCTCCAAGCTCACAGGTGTCTTGTTTGATAATAATAAGAAATATTTATGACCTTTCCTGTCAAATGTGGCAAGTAATTACCTGTAAGTTGCCAGATGCATTGTTTGAAGTTTCCAGATGGATCCGTGTTCAGCTGCTGTTACTATAATTTCATGGTGTGTGCTGTCCTATCATTCCTGAGAAATATGCTCTTCCAGGTGGCAATTTCTTTTCTTATTTCCAAATTACAGTAACATTTCAAGCAAGCCAATGAATGGGTCATTATAAGCAAACCATTATGGTACTAAAGCACTAAGAAGTGAAGAAAATGTTTCACATACCTGTGTCATCGAACCCACTTTTGCCCCAAGAACTGAATGAGTGAGGTCAAAAGTTAATATTAAAAAACCTGGTTTGTCCTGTAAACCCCGCCGTTGTAAAGCAATACAAAATTGGGTGTCAGACCTTTGGCTGGTTCCTTCTCATTTTTCAGGTCTCAGCTCAGGACAGTTTCCTGAGCAAACTATCTAATGCGGCCTCTCCCACTTAATATCAGAAAATAGACATTGTCTTTTAATTTCAAATAGAAGATTCTTCATAGTCACATTATCAGGTATTTAGTTTAATTGTACATCATTTTCAAAAAATAATTTAAGCCCTAAGAAAGCCATGATGGTGGGGAGTAGGGATTCAATCTTACTTTGTTTATTTCATGAAATATAGTAGAAAATCAATATGTATGAAACACACAGCTGAATGATTGAGTGACTAAATGAATGTACTACTTTCAGAAATTCAGGGACTTGTTTACTTAAAGAGACATTTCAGGTTACAATACAATGGCCTTTACACATATTATTCCCCTTCCATCCTGCCCTTCCTCTTTTATTTCCAGTAAGTGGATGTCTTGGATAGTAAGATTCTGAAACAAAGGACCATCAGAGCTATAAGCACTCTCATATCTCAAATATTCGGTGATGGCAGAAGCCAAACGTCAAAGTGGCAGCCATTCCCATGGTTCAGCTGGAAGAGAATCTGTTGCTGCTACTGACCCAGCCTCCTGACCACAGCTGACTGCACAGGAGTGACCATAGCTCAAACAGAAATTCATGTTTAGGTCTGCCAGTGGCCTTCATGGTGGTATCATGCCCAAACTCTGCTCATACAAGTACGATGGTGATTAAACAGAAAACTCACATAGGGGAAATGGATGATTTGGTTTTAGCTAGAGAAAACAGGACAGGTTGATTGACACAAACAAAAGCAGATGAAAAGCTAGGAAATTCTGCTGAGAGGTTGACAAGAGAATTCCTTCAGCAGAACTTCTAAGGATCCCGGGAACCTATCATGAAGCACGGTTATCCTGCAGCTCCTGTTCTTGCTCAGAGGCTGAGGTATTTATATTTCCTTAGGTTTCTGAGAGACCTGTCCCTGCGGTTCTGATGTGTCCCTATAATAAACTTTCTATTGTTGAAAAGACCCGAGTGAGTCTGTTCCTCATAAACAGACGAGAATTGTATAATCCCAAGTAATATGGAACTTCTCTCCAAGTGATATTTGTCTTAAAAATTTATTTCTGGCCGAAACCAGTTTGGTTCAGTGGATAGAGCGTCAGCTTGCGGACTGAAAGGTCCCAGGTTCGATTCCGGTCAAGGGCATGTTCGTTGGTTGTGGGCACATCCCCAGTAGGGGCTGTGCAGGAGGCAGCTGATCGATGTTTCTCTCTCATCGATGTTTCTAACTCTCTCTCTCTCTCCCTTTCTCTCTGTAAAAAATCAATAAAATATATTTTTAAAAAATTATTTCTGTAGCTTGCATGTGAAAAATGACATGGTATATGGGAAATCACATTTCAAAGTTCAGAAACCTTATTGTTAGGACGTCTGGGAAGGCACAACCCAGTCCTGAATTCGTATTGAGTGAACTAAGACCAAATCTCACTTAGATTCAGCCAATGAACCAACAGCAGCAGCTCCCACTGCTCCTCATTCCTCCTCCTCCTCCTCCTCCTCCTCCTTTTCTTTTCTTTTCTTTTCTTTTCTTTTCTTTTCTTTTCTTTTCTTTTCTTTTCTTTTCTTTTATTTTCCTTCCTTCCTTCCTTCCTTCATTCCTTCCTTCCTTCCTTCCTTTCTTCCGTCTTTTCTTTCTCTCCTCTCTCCTCCTCATTCATTCTCTTCTTCCTGTTCTTCTAATACTTGTTAATGATATTCGTCTCCTTCTGATTCTCCTGATCATCTTCTTCCTCCTCATCCCCCCTTTCTCTCTTCTCTAGCTCTCACTCTGGCATTCTCATTATACCTTATCAGAATTCTGTTTTTATTTTCCCAGTCAGTGGTATAAATGATCAGTATAAATGTTGCTGTTTTATAAATCTTAGGCTACTATTTGCATAATATTTAACCTAGAAAATAAATATATAAATTAAAAGTTACATGCAAGATTTGTTTCAGGACATTTCCTAGAAAACTGACTACATATAGTATGTATGTGTGTATTTTTTATATGTCCTTGTGCACAGTCAATAACTAATTACTTGATATTAATTATAAAGGTAATGAAATGAATTCACACTCATTTCTTTTTTATAAGTGTACTGCTGGTCTTTTGTAGGTTTAAAACACCTTAATGCAATGAACTTACTTACAGAGACACACCACGTATAAAATTTTAAGACATGAAAAACATTCGTAAAGAGGACTATTTATTAAATATTTACCCCAAACAAGACTATGAATGGTAAATAACATTAATTAACTTTGAAGCATATTAGTATGTAACTCAAACCTCAATCTATAATTTTATTTTTGTAATTAAAATAATTCATACTCATTTAAAATTTATAGAAAATTAATTTATTAAAAGCTTTTTCTTTCTGTTAATTAAAAATGGTTTATTCCACTTCTGGGTTAATTACTGAAACTTAGAGTCCATAAAGAGCCATAATGGAAGAAATGCTTTTGTTGTCTATGACCTTCAAAAATCCATGGTGAATTCATGAACAGTGTGTCTGCCCATGGGATGCACAATTAAAGTCAATATACAAAGGGCTTTCTGTCCAATTAAATGGAAAATGGATTGTCCCTCTTTCATTTATTTCTTTGGGGAAGAGATATTCATTAATTTGTATTCTTTGGACCATAAGCCTCTACTTGTCAAAGGGTTTCCAAGTTTCATTTTTCTGCTAGCATTTTGCTGACTAAACCAATCATTTGCAATAGCAACCATCAATATAAAAGTTGAGGTAGGCTCCATTCCATTTAAGCATTTAATTTCAAAAGCTGAATTGGACTGTGCTATGCAGGTAACATTGTGCCAGAGCGTGTCACCTCATTCAGTTAAGCTAACAAAAACCTGTGATTCTGTGTTTTTTCAATACAGAAGTTGTCAGTTCCTTTTAAAGCCAAGCCTATACATCCTATTTTGCCCCCTGGAAGCTCTGTCCATCTGAAAACCTGTGCTAGGGTTGTATGATAAACAACCATAGTGTCTGCCTTGGGATTCTTACAGACTAGCCCAGAGTCATCTACCCCATTATTTCTTTGCCACCCCATCTCCCACTCCCTGTAAGAAAATAGAGTGATTATTCAAATAATACAGATCACATTATCACGTATTGCAGTAAAAACACTCTAAAATCTTTTCATTAAAATTGGAATAAAATCCTGTCTTTTTGTGGCTATAAGATTTCATGTGAACTTCTCCTGCTTCTTCCTTCAGTCTCATCTTCTCCCGATTTTCTCCATATTCATGCATTAGGCTCCAGCCACAATAGCTGTGACTCAAACTTAACCAAGGTTTTCCTGACTCAGAGTAGCTTGTATTTTTTGTTGTTGTTGCTCCTTCTAACCTAATGGCTGTCTCTGGATAGCTGCTTTTCTGCTTTTCTTTTGTCACTAAGGTTTTGGTTCAAATGTTACTTTTTACTTGATTTTCTCTTGCTTTTACTTCATATGTCATCAGTTTTTCGGATTCTTTTCTTGGCAACCCAATTTAGGCTTGCAATCTGGCATTTGACTTAGATATCTCCCGTGTCCATAACCACAGCACAGTGCATCCCAGTTAAGGGTAAGGGTATCCTTGGGATATGCATTCATGGCCTGGCACCTAAACAGAAGGGTGCAATGCTTGCACAGTCTCCATTCAAATGGAAAAAATGACTGACCCCTTGCAATTATTTCCCATTGATCCAAAGAACAAACTAGCTTATCTCAAGGTCAATTTGTTTCCCATGTGGGAAATACGCAGTTATAAGCCTCTGCGAGAGCCAGCTTATAATAGGTTATATGAACCAATTGTTCATATTCATAAAGTGAGTTCTATTGTTAAGCTGACATGGTAGAAGTATTTATACCAGGGAATTGGCAAATGTAACATATAAGAGCCCCTTTTGCATGTCCCTCCTCCCCCTGAGATAACGTGTATCAGTCCACTACCAGATATATCATCCTTCTTGGACTATCTTTAGCTGATTTTTGCCTTGGTGTGAAGGCACATTTATTCTTTCTTCTATGATGTAGGTGGTGGGAATTCTGTTTGCTGCAGACAGACCTACAGATCATACTCCTAAATTCTGAGTTGTTATTCTAACGAAGTTCAGAACTCCCACAGCACTCACTCTTATAAACACCTAGTCATTCTTCGCTAATCGGGGATAGGATGAGGGAAAGAAAAGTTTCACTGTTGTATTAATCACACAGGACTCCCGTACAGGAGTTCTCTGACATGAAGAAATGAAGTAGGGCAATCGTTATGTAAGTTCAGGAGGCACGTGACTTTAACAATCAAGTCTTAGAGTTTAAGGCAAAAGGGGCAGCAGTACTCCATTCTTCTCCTGTAATAATCAGCCTCCTCATTAGTAAATGGTTTACCCAGACAATTTCTCTTGTTCATTCGGTGTTGATATGCAATGGCAGTAGTGCTGCTGGGGAACTGTCATGGTGCACAACAGCCATTGGAAGAGCTGGAGTTCCCCACCTCTCCTAGAAGGGACAGTTATGGGTTTCAGGGAAATCTTCCAGAAGAGTATTCCTAGATGTATAAAGAATCAAAGTGGGCTGGCTCACCTATCCCAGCATTTCTCCTTTTTCCAAAACTAAATCCTTCTAAATCCCACTTTTAAGTAAAGATCACTATAGTCTTGGAACATTACCTTCTAGTGAGGGATTTAAAAAGCTGTAGTCCAGCACATGCTGTAACTATAACCAGCAGGTAAGTGCAAATGATTGGGGATCTGACTTGAATACTGAACCTCTAGACTTCACAGTAGCACGGAAGTTGGATCTTGCTTTTGCAGCTCTCCCATTTCCCAGCGACTCTCAGCACTGTTTATTCCCTTCTACTTTCCCATAGGGTGATGTGATTTATTCCATCCAAGAAGTTGTATGCCAGCAAAAATCAAATCCCCAGGCACGGTGATTCTGGTATTTCTATAAGGTAGGTACTGTGATGTGTGATTGGCGCTGAGAGTGATTATCACTTCAAGCAGGCAGAGATCTCCTTCCCATCCAAATACACAATCCACGTATAGGGAATATGAAATGGCATGTCTGCTTACCCTTATACTCAAAATACTTCACACAGTCCTAGTCACATACTAGATGCTCAAAAAAAAAAAAAAGACATGCTTTAAAAAAAACACAAAACATACTTTTTAAAAAGTGACATACTTTTTCAAACTGAAAGGGAGACTTTCCAGTTCTTTTTAAGTAGATCATTAGCACTGTCTTCCACATAAAAGTGGAAGTTTATCTTATTACTGTGGTTAGAATGTGAAGATGTATCTGGTCTTTCACCTAGAAATCTCTTTGTTAAAATACAGGCACATGAAATGAATGCGCTCACCACTTTGCCCTTTGACCTGGGTGGTTGTGGATGTGTCTTCCGCCCCCAATAGTCTTGGCTGACAGAGATTGGAGATTTCCAGAGGACCCAGGGTGAGATTGAGTAGGAAGGAAGGACAATCAAATAAAGTGTAAAGAAAAAAAAGATGTAACATCCGTAGTCTAAATAGAGGTTATGGCCTTAGTTCTACAGGGGGCAGGTTCAACTGGAATAATTGGCAACCGGAAATTAATTTTCCACACAGCATGAGCCAAAGAAATCAACATGGGAGAAGAAAGCAGCACAGAATTTGGAGCTGCCTCTATCATTTTATTAAGCCACATGGAATTAAGTCAATCATATAAATTATCTGGATATCACTCTAACCTTAAAATAGAAATCTTAATATTTGTTAAAGAGATTTTAAAAATATTTGAAAATCACTCAGTAATATATTTTAAGATTCATTGAGTATAAAATTTTATATTTGAAAATATTATCAGATATAGTTATGCTTAACACATATTCTGTGCTGTTGTGGCAATGCAATTATTGCTATTGTTACTGAGAAGCAGAACAGAACAGTATAATAGTCTCACCTCAAGGTAGACAGAGTTCATTTCCTATTTGGAACCTTGACTGCCACTAGGCAGTTGTACCTACAGCCTTCAATTGGCCTCTGCCCAGAGAGGAGTTAGGAGGTGCTTTAGAAAAGTAACTAGTGGGCCCAGTTTTTTTTCTTTTCTTTTAAAATGTATTGTCCTTGTGAACCTCGGCGCTGTGGAAATCATGAGAAATGATTTGGATGCCAAAATTGAAGAAGTTATATGTCTATTAATATAAATATAATACACTGCTCAGGTTTTCCATTTTGAATCAAAATGGTAGAAAAAATTGTTCAAATACTGAGGAGGTGAGAGAAGCACTTTTAACAATGTCTGTAACGGTTTTAAAACGAAAATGAAGGAGAAAGTAGTCACCAGAGAATATAAAATTTCAGGCCAAACTGTGCCCACAAATCCCCTCGGCTTTTCCCTACCTTGAAGAAGTTTCCCTTCCTGCCCGACATTTCTGATCACCTACCTACATGGACTGAATGCAAACACTGAAATGCTTGATATTCAAAGAACACAAAGAGATTCTTTGCAAAGACCCCTCTGCTTTCTTATCTGAAAACTGGGCTCTTTTTTAAAATGTGAATTTTGGCTGTAAGAGGCTTCAAAGGTTAACAAAGAAAGGACAAGTATACATTTAAAATCTGTGTGGATGACTTGCTCCTATGGACTTGGCTTCTGCCTTTCAGCCCAGCCAGGCCTACACATCTTTTGCATAAAATCAGGAACAACTCCTAAACTGCTCTGCCATCATTTCACACCCACGTTTCCAACTGCCTGCCTAAGGAAATGAAATATCTACCTCAATTGTCAATCATTAGTCCTGCTTAGGAAAGGTAAACTGATATATAGTATTTCAGGGCCATTGTAGATAGAAAATACACCTTTTTCAGATATATTTTACATTATGCAAGACACAGACACATTTACTTGGGGAATGCTTTTATTTATTGCGCCAAAACCAGCTTAATAGAAAGCACTAACCCTTTGACAGTTCTGAGAACCGGAAATACTTCTATCTAGATCAAAAGTTAAAAAGAAACGTACCACACTTCCCCATTTTTGAAATCTGCTGCATACCCTAAAAATTATTTGAACCCCAGTGTATGCCTCAAAATGGGCTTAACAAACAAAAACTAGTAAATTTCGGAGATGAGCTTAGAATAACAATCTGCCTGCCCCTATGAGTCCCAGCTATTTCAAAAAGAAGCTTCATTATAAAGATCATATCGTCTCAGCTTTAGGATAGGGTTTTTTAAGAGAATAAGAAACTATATGAAACAGGCTTTAGTCAATACAATATCTCCTCTTTCTGCATTCCCCTCCTTATTCCCTCTTTTCACCTCACTATTGATTTATTTTATTTCATGTGAAAAGTAAACAAAAATATGAAGAATGACAGGAATTCAATCCATAATTGAGGCTTGGGATTTAGTAGAGGGTGGAGTTCAGCCACCTGTCACATCCTGGCTTTAGAATAGACTAGAGATTTATTTCTCTGCTTTATTTTATGGAGACACAATATTCTCAGCCAAAGGATAATTTAAAATTCCTTACTTTGCATGTTTTGGTTGTTTTCTGGTTTATTTCTTACTCTTAACTATATACACCTCTGCCTTCTCTCTCTCAACCCCTACTCCCACTTCCTGTATACAGATGGTCCCTGTTTAATTATTAACATGACCTATATGACCTACCAGTTAAAAAGCAACAGGAACAGCGATCAAAGTTCAGCCAATCCATACATGTCTAATCTCTTAAACAATGAGTCGTTTAAAAAGTATCTTTAATGTGGGGATTTTCAATAAAGGTTACTTGAAGATCTAAAGAATTTATCAATACCATGCATGTGTCTATATGAACACTTAATTAATTCTGAAATTTGATGAAAGTTTCAAAAATAAAAATGATGACCCAAAGGTCAAAATTAAATACAACCAACATTTTAAAAGATAAAGACACACACACACACATATATATGGTTATATATATGTGTGTGTGTGTGTGTGTGTGTATGCAACATATATATGTATACATGCTTTGAATTATTGCACAAGTACCTCTTATAAAACTCCAAATCTATAAATTTAAGAATTATCATGGCCACATAAAACTTAGATCCTTATGATCTACAGCAGAATAGACAATGCAAGCTTATACAAGACCGGGCACAGTGTGGTCAGAGAGCCTGCTGATGCCCAAGAGCAGTTTTGTATAATTTCATCAGCCTTACCTTAAGCACATGGACCATTCTAATTCAGAGCTTAAGCACAGTCATTTTAAATCCATTTTTAAAGCATTATTTAAAAATGTTTATTAAAAAATAGTGAAGTACAGGAATAATTTATCATTCTGGTGTTTTGGTGTGTCTCTCACTTCTTTGTTACCAGGGATAGAGAAGTGACCTTGCTCTTTTCTATTACATTTTAATTCCTATCTCTTCTCCTTAAGTTCCTTAGTGTGGCCTAATCTCTGGGGGATAGACATACACAGCGATATGATTTTACTTTTTTGTTTCTAGGCCTGGAGAAATTGTCAATATGAAGGGAAATGTGTTGCTTTACAAGAGTGAGAAAATCAGTATTGAATGAAATGTCATGTGATAATGTTAATTTAAAAACAGAATAATGACTAGCCTCCCCAAAAATCGCTGCTCAAATTAATATAGCAAGATTAAGCCATGACTTTTGTTAACCATATGTGCATAAACAAAGACCCAGGGGAATGTCAGACTGTCCTAGAAGTTTTAATAAACTGAGTTGTTCCCCCTTAAATGTGCATGGTTTCCATTGTCAGACACTTGTATGAGACCCTGTGTATTCTTTCCTTTCCCTGTATCTGAAAACAGCCACCACTCTCGCTCCCCCAACTCCCAGCTGAGCCTGTTCTTCCTTTTTGCCTACTCTAGTGACTCTCAGCAAAGGAGCAGGTTAACAACTCTTGGAAAGTTGTTTACTCAAAAGAAATGAAACCTTCAGAATGGAAGATGGTTTTATTGGACCCTGCACAGGTCGGAAGTCACCAATGTGGACCATGAAACTGGCCTGCTCTCAAGCATCTCCTTCTTTGCAGCAATCCAATGCCCATTCATTCATATCAGCAACTTCCTCCTGACCTTCCTGCCTGAACTCTCAGGTTCTGCTGTCACTGCCTTTCTCCGAAGGCATTTAAGAAGGATGTCTTCCTTCCTTGTTTCAAAAAGAAGGAAAACAACAAACCCTCTTTGTTGTATGCCTGCCGTGTCAGCCATTCACCTCAGACTGGGCTTCATTTCTAGGGCCTATGCCAGCTTCTCTTTGCTGACCAAGAATAGAACTCAAATATGTGGTCTCCTATGAGTGATAGTTATGGAAAATTGCTATGATTGACCCTTGTGCTGAACTTTAGTCTGGTGAAGTCTAATTTTCACTCCTAACTATTATAGCTCCCCAGGTACAATTTTGCTCTCAGGGCTCTCTAAGCTTCAGAAGGTCAACCTAAGGACAGGCTCCTACATGATTACACAAAGTGGAGCAATAATCAACTATTTCCTCTAACCCTTTCACTGATTTCCTCCTCTTCTCTTCAAATCCAATCATAAAGAGCGCATATAAATCATCCCTGGACTGCTCCACTAAACTTTTCAAGCTCCTTCATTCCCTAGATTTTTCCTCCCTTTAGTTTGATTAAACTTCCCACTCATTTGAACTCCCTCTGCCTTTTTTCTTAAAAGAAGCAAATATTATAACATAATTTTTCAAATCTCCCATTACTTTGTATAGATCCTACTTCTATTTTTGCCCACCTTTTCTTTATCCTTTAAAACTGTTATCATCATATTAGTCCTATCTCTACTACAAAGCTGTAGGTATTATTTGCCATATTTATTTCAGCATATTTTCTTAGAATCTCTTTCCTACATCTGTTGCACTACCATGGTTGTTTGTCTGCTTATAAATAAAATATAATCCAATATCTCCAATTTTTTTAATATGAGTATTGAACCAAAACCTACATGAAAAAATGAAACCACTGAATTTTTTCTCTTATGATTCTTTGTTCTGTTTCTTGTCCCATTGCCAGTAATGGCTCTATCTCTCCAAGTCAGGACTTTCAAAAGTTCATGACATTGTCTTTTTAGACATCATCCTTTCTTGTCACCCAACCCCATCTTTCTGCCACAATCAAATGCAGTTATATCTAAGCACATAGGTACATTAATCATTGGAGACAGATTTTATTTATTTTTGTTTTAGTACCAACTCATTAAAATGAGAAACAGAAATAAAAGGGGAAAATAAAGACAAAAACACACACACAAAAACATACAACACCTACATGCTAGAATTAGGCACTGAGTTCAAGAAGGATCACAGAAAGAGATATGTTATAGAAACCCAACAGAGAAAAACATGCTACTTGTTTTATAACAACTTAAATAATAAGAGCTAAAGTTATACCAAATATAGATAAAAAGATCAGATTGATGGTGGTCAGAGAGGAAGGCGTTGGGGGACTGGGTGAAAAAGGTGAAGGGATTAGATAGTTACAAAATTAGTAGTTATAAAATAGTCATGAGAATGTAAACTACAACAGAGGAAATATAGACAATGATATTGCAATAATTATGTACATACCAGGTGGATACTTAAAATATCAGAAAGAACACTGTGTAAAGTATATCATTGTCTAATCACTCTGCTGTACATCTGAAATTAATACAAAATAATACAGGATGAGGTAAAAGTGGATTTGAAGCTGTTCGCATGGGAAATAACACAATAGTTAATAAACAGTACAAGAATAAACACTGTTTCACATACTCACAAACTATAAACCTACTTTTGCCCCACCCTGTATTGAATGTAAACTGTAACTGGGGAGAAAGAAAAAGCTAACTTTATATAAACCACAATACAATTTTTAAGCGCTAACATCAGTAGACTACCGTGAGTTGGTCTTGCCCTGTGAGTCAGCTATGTGACACACAGATTGTGGACTTTCACACCATTTTCAGACTGATCACATATCTGCCTTAATTTTTTAAAGGTAAAAATCCAGAAAGAGGAACTAGCAAATTACAATATACTTTACCATCAGATTTTTTTTGTGTGTACAGGGTGTCCCCAAAAAAATTTACACACACATTAGCAGTTGATAGCTCAATTTTGAAAATGAAATGTAATTTAATAAACACTGCCTTTATGATTATCCAAAGGGTGTGTATACATTTTGGGGGACAGCCTATATTTTAATAGCTAAAGCTATTTTATATTACCTCTTACCTATTCTAATCATTTACTAAAAGAGCCCTTTATTTGACAATATGAGAATCTATTCCCTTTAAAGCTGAATCAGTATTTTGAGGCTGCCTGCGTACCTTCCAACAGGCATCTCCTAAACACTGGATCTAGCTAGGTTAATGAAGAAATGTAATTACTATTTTGTGTACTGCTACCACTCTGATTGCCATCCAAATAAGATAAAATTCAGCTTCCAAGGAAATTTGACCCTGCACCTTACTCATGTCAGTATTTTCTTCAATTTTTAAGGCTTTCTATCACACCACATCTGCATATATATTGTTTCTTTCCACACTGTGATTCTTCATTTTCCCTCTGACCAGTTTGTCTTTTTTTTCTTAGACTTGTCATTCTGTATTTTTATCTTCTCACAAGTACTAGTGCCTGAGATAGAATCTGTTATGTTGTTAAAGTGAAAAGATCAATATCATTATTCAAGAAAATCTTGGTAATGCGGTATTATTGGTTTGACCTTTTAATATGTCAGATGCTCCTAAAAATTAAAATTGTAGGATTAGGAGTGCTATGTGATTTAATGACTTATTTTCCTTTCTTATTGCTCTTTTTTTTCCCAGGAGGCTATCATATCTGGAGTACAAACATGGAGCACAAAAGACCTGACAAATACAAATATTATTGAGTCAAAAGAAGACATCTGCTATTTTTTGTAGAAGTATGGTATGTACCAAATAATTCATGGTAAGAAATGAAAAGTTTCAAAGGTAAGGCAATATAGAATTAGGACAGGACTTTTTGGCATAGGGTAATGCATCCTTATATGATAAATTGTACTACTTATTCAGATTGGTTTCCATTTTGTCTCTGGCTTGATTTTGCATCAAAGAAATTTAGTGCCTCCAGCCTTTAATACAATTGCTACTGTAAATCACCAAGAAACCAAACAGTTTCTGAAAGAGCATCCGCCACAGATAGGCTGCTGTGTTATGTTGACAAGGAGAGAAAAAGAGAAGGTATATTCTCCAGTCAGACTGCATTGTACTACAGAAGATATTTTGACTACTCCCAGCTAAGTCAGGAGCAGCAGAAGATTTAAACTCTGAGATGCTATCTCATATTATGAATGTTGGTTATCTGATGGAACAAGAAAACTGCAAATATAACATTTTCTGATTGCTCAACTATTTTCCTAAAATCTGTTAGTTAATTAATAAGAAAGCAAGTTTATCAATCTATTATCTATCTATCTATTAATCATTTATCTTCTAACTCTTCTCCTTAAAAAGCCAGAATAGATTAGGTAATACTGTGGCAACAAATACCAACTCAGAACAATGTTTTTGGTTTTCCCTCATGCATGTCCATTTGGATCAGTGGCAGCTCTGCCCACAGTATCTTCACAGGAGTACCAAGTTCATAGAGCAGAGTCTATTGGGAGGATCCCAGACTAATCACAATAACAAAATTACTCAAAACAACAACATAACTTCTATGACTAAGTCAAATAGCTACAA
Organism: Myotis davidii; assembly: GCF_000327345.1. Taxonomy (NCBI): domain Eukaryota; kingdom Metazoa; phylum Chordata; class Mammalia; order Chiroptera; family Vespertilionidae; genus Myotis; species Myotis davidii. The sequence goes on from NW_006285040.1 coordinate 2,542,651, forward strand.
CTGAATATAACAAGACGGGAATGTATAATCTTTTCTCTGGGTGGGTCACTGTAGGGAATGGCAACAGAACATTTGGCAAAAAGTAATGAGTTCTATCTATCACACATGTAGTATTTTGATGAATTAGAAGTTGAAGCATCATTTATATATTATTATTGTGAGATATAATGAACATACATCCATATCGAAAGAGTGGTATAGTGAACTCTAATATATACTTCATCTACATTCTACTAGTAATATTTTACTACACTTATTTTAATACATATCTATTTATGTATCATTCCTTTTGTCCAGCGAAAGTAAACTGCAGAGATCAAAATGTATTGCAAATATTAGTTCATTTTCCCTAATATTTTAGCAAGTAGATCATTAATGAAAGTTCAGTATTCATAGAGTTTTTAAAATAAAATGTACATACATTATGCACACACACACACACACACACACACAAAGGCTAAGTGACCAACTGTCCATCTGTCCGTCTGTCCAATCGACCAGCTGGTACATATGACGCGCACTGGTAATTTAAAAATAAACATTGACTCACTCATGCACGATACATATAAAGCTCCCATCGAATTTCTTAATAGTATTACTCCTTCGAAAATGCCGTGTCATAAATTAAAATTGAAAGTAGGTGCAATCACCATGCTACTGAGAAATATTGTTAAAGTTCTAAATACTTCATCACAAGGGAAATTAGGCAAGCACTCTGAAAGTGTTTTTACTCTTAATGTGGTATACAGGGAGATGTTAGAATAAGTTTAATCAAATTATCAGTCATTGTATCACTTGTTTTTATATCATATTTTTGTTGTTTTTATATCTTTTTGTTGTTGTTATATCATGTTGTTATTGTTATTTATTAATCAATTTATTATTTTCATTTACATCTTACTAATTTTCTTTCATCTCTGACATTTCTATTACAGAGAAAGGGCGAATAGCGATATTAAAATATTTCTTCTAATTAATTTTCTTTCAATGTGCATGAATCCATGCACTGGGCCACTAGTAAGAAGAAAAGTAATCATTTGCTAAGTTCTGACTTATGCATAAACCCATGCAACCTAAACCCCTTTCACGTTATAGAACACTACTCTATCCCCAGGAACTTCCTTCAAGCCCTATTATAGTCATTTTCTGCCTCTCCCCATTTCCAGAAACAATCACTCAGATCATTAGTTTACGTATTCTAGAATTTCACATAAATGAAATAATAGAGTATATCTTTTGTGTAAGATTTTTGTTCCACTCAGCATTTGAGATTCATTCATAAAGTATCTATAGGGCCTTCCTTTATAGTATTAAGTACTTATCAATAGTATAAATATTCTACAATGTATTTATTCATTTTCATGTTGATAGACATCTCATCTATTTCCAGTCTTAACTATTAATAAAACTGTTAAGAACAGTTGTAGTTTTCAATAAATTTGACTCTTTAATCTATGTTGTTAAATTTATTGGCATAGAGTTGTTGGGAAACAGATAATCTTTCCATAATTTGTCATGATCAGGGCATTTTGAGCAAAACTACTGACAACCTGGGTTAAAGAATGAGCAAAGGGCAAACAATCCTTGGTAGTTATTTATAAATGATAGGTAACTCCAGAGACATTCACAAGTTTATCTCTCCTTGAGCTATTTGTTTGCATTCCAAAGAATAATGAACCTAGGGACTTACCCTTGCTCCCCGAAACAGGATTTGTTTAACACTTAGAACAGAGGTCATTCTGACTTTTCAGAGGAAGGGTTACCTGTGGCACCAACTGCACCATGTAAGCTCCAAATTCACATATTCTGAGTTCCCATTTTGTGTTATAGACACTCTCCCCATATATACAGCTGGCATTTGCCCCGACTGCACCACTTTATGGGGGTGGGGGATGGAGAACCTATACTAAGATGCTTTCTAAGTAAATAATTGGTGTTTTTCTCTAATCCTGAATCCTTGTTTTTGTTATAATAGAATATACATATTAAAAGCTTTAACAATATTTCTTCATAATATTCTATCATGTATCTAGATGTTTTCTCCTTTCCGTTTACCTTGCTTAGTGTTCATCAGCTTTCTTTTATCTCAGTGCATTTTATTAAACTGGGAAAATTCAAATATTGTTCAATATTTAATTAATGCCTAAAAACCACTGCCTTATATAGTTGTCAGGTTTACAGCTATTTACAGGAGGAGAGGCAGTTCAGAACAAGTCACTCTTTAATAGCCTAAAGTAGAATTTTCACCATCCATTTAAATATCGATGGCTCTTGGGTAGGGATGATAATACCAACTTTGTAAAATTAGATATATCTTACATACACATGTGCAGTTTGTGAGCATGGGTGCTTAGCCAACTGTTTGAATTGTCCATATATGTAAACTACATGATTTGACCACTGATTAGAGTAGGAGTTATTAAATATGTAGGAATCACAGATGCCTCTGTTTTCTGACTTGTGTTACTAAGATGACTCCTGTCACAATTGGTAAGATAGACAATGAGAAACAAACACAACAATTTTGTTGAGAAAAATATATATAAGTTGGTAGTTATAAAATAGTCATGAGGATGTAAATTATAGAATAGGGAATATAGTCAATAATATTGTAATAACTATGTCAGGTAGATAATGTATTTATCAGGGTGATCACTTTGTAAGTTGTATAAATGTCTAATAACTGGGCAAAACACTCGAAACTAATATAATATTGTATTAAATTGTATTATATCTTTTTCTATCTCTTGTATGGCCTTTGCCAATGTGACTTGGTTGGGCATCATCCCGTGCACCTAAAGGTTGCCGATCAGGGCACACACCCAGGTTGTGGGCTTGATCCCCTGTAGGGGGCCTACAGGAGGCAGTTAATCAATGCTGTGCTCTCACATCAATGTTTCTCTCTCCCATTCTCTCTCTCTAAAAATCAATAAAAATATTTAAAAACAACAAAAAAAAACCTATCAAACTTCTGTAACTAAAACAATATCTATATGAAAAACACTCTTAACCCTTATAGTTTGTTTTTGTTTTTTTAAGTCACTACCTTTTTACAACCTAGCATTTATTTTTGTGCAGCCATGTGGCACTGCAACCAAGAATATAGACTCTGACCCTGACCGGTTTGGCCCAGTCGATAGAGCATAGGCCTGCAGACTGAGGGGTCCCAGGTTCGATTCAGGTCAAGGGCATGTGTCTGGTTGCAGGCGCATCCCCAGTGGGGGTGTGCAGGAGGTAGCTGATCGATGTTTCTCTCTCATCGATGTTTCTAACTCTCTATCCCTCTCCCTTCCTCTCTGTGGAAAAGAATATAGACTCTGGAGTCAGGATGCCTGGATTCAAATCCCAGCTCCATTGCTGACTAGCTGTGTGATCTTGGGTGAGTTACTCCACTTCTCTGGGACTCTATTTCCCCTCACTTGTAAAATGGGAATCATAATAGTATCTGTCTCAGAGACTGGTTGTGCAAATTAAAGAAGTTAATAATTTTTAAGTGCTCAAAACAGTATCTCCTCATTCTAAGAGCTGCAAAATATATATTTTATTTATATTTTTAATAGTCACTTATCCTTATAAGGAAAGTTTCCTTAATCTTTCTCCCTCTACATCTTTCCCTGATGAAACAAGCAAAAGGTTATTTGAGAACTTAGAAGTCCCTGACGTTCAGTTAGTATGACAGTTCAAGAGACAGGGTCATTTTACCAAGCAAACTTTAGATCTGATGCACTCAGTGCATCATAATTTTGCTATGGTGGTACTAAAGCCTTCTACATTTGACAAATGAAATTTCACATGAATAGTAGATTTGTGAGTTAAAGTTGTTGAGATTTACAACTGCTAGAAGCCTCAAAAATGAAACTTTCTCCTCCAGGAAGTTGTATTTCGCCCCCTTCACTTTATTAGAAATATCTAATAAAGAGAAATTCTTATATACCTAAATCAAAATGTCAACATTCCAACACAGACCTGTGAATGTTCTATTCTGGCATAAAAGTACTTATGTAAATTTTTCAACACCTAAATATATATTTTAACTGTGGGTAAGTAGTTGCATTAGTGAAGAGAGTTTTATGTTTTGAAAAATTATGATGCCTAGTAGTTTTAGGAACCCTGTAATTTACTACTTCATGGAATATAATTTTTAAAGAATACCACCTACCATAGTTTATATGGAAAAATAACAGATTTGAAGGTCAATTCTAAATTTTACAGTGAGAGAATAAATGACTTACTATCGTAAAATTCCCCCTTTTGATTCTAGACATACCTCCTTCAGTCACCTAGGACAGAATTGTAGTTCAGAGAAAGCTATGCCTAATTATAGCTCTCAGTCACCAAGTCCAATTTTAACCCACGGAGGGACCTGTGTTAGGGCCCATGTCTCAGCTCCTAGATTGTTAGCATTGTGACTTTCAAAATGTGTTCAGTGAAACTGACCAGGTTCTCAATACTATATTTCACAAGTGATATTAAATTTAATATATTTTATATATCAACATTAACATCAGCAAAACAGTTTGAAATGAGAGTATTCATAATTGGCAGCTTCTACTTTTTAGATATTAAAACGGTGCCTCGTCCTGGCTGATGTGGTTCAGTTGGTTGGGCATTGTCCAGGGCACTGAAAGGTTGCTGACTGGACTCCCAGTCAGGGCACATGCCTAGGTTGTGGTCTCAATCCCCTGTAGGGGGCGCACAGGAGGTAGGTGACTTATGTTTTGCCCTCATGTGGATGCTTTTCTCTCTTTCTCTCTCTCCTTTCCTCTCACTCTGAAAATCATTTTTAAAAATATTGTAAAATATTTTTAAAATAAAAGGTGCCTTAAAAAGATAACAAATTCTCCTTTGTGTTGTGCTCAGAATAAAACAATATGTTTTATTAGATTTTCTTCAAATCTGGTTTTAGAGAGGAAACAACATAATAAATAAAATCAGTGTTTTTCCTCCCTTCTTCATCCTATTCTCTCTCATCCCCCATTTTTAAAAAATATGTTTTTATTGATTTTTTTTAGAGAGTGAGGAAGGCAGCGGGAAAGAGGAATAGAAACATTGATTGGCTGCCTCCTGCATGCCCCCTACTGGGGATAGAGCCTGCAACCTGGCATTTGCCCTGACAGGGAATGAACCGGCAATCTATTGGTGCTTGGGATGATGCTCAACTGAGACACACTGGCCAGGCTCTCATCCTTTAAGTGGCACCCACAGTAAAAAATTCAATAATGAACTAGACCAATTCAATAATTTTAGACATACACACACAGAAATGTATGTCCAATAGTTTGTGTTTAAAATTATGTAAATTCTGTTAGAATGTGTATATTATTTCATCATTGGACTTTATTTTCATGCCAATATTATGTTTTGAGAACTAGTCAAACTGATAGGCTGATCTAATTAGTTCATTCACTTAAACTGCTGTAATGCTAAAAAAATGTGCATTGCTTACAGGGGATTGAGGACTTGAATGACAGTGGAATTCTCATCCGAAGCCATGGAGGCCAGAAAGATGTAGCAAAACATTTTCAAATTTCAAAAGAAAGGAACCAGCAATGACTACTGTTTTATTCCATGAATTCATAATACACAAAAGGACATGTTTCTGAATTCTCTATGCCATTGATCTGTTTGTCTTTTATGCTTTAATGTAGCATGATTTTTAATTATCTAGCTTTAAAAATAAGTTGATCTTTGAAAATCAAATCTTCCTTCCTTGTTTTTTATGTATTCTTGACTATTTTTATACTTTTATACTTCTATATAAAATTTTTAAAATACATTTTTATTGATTTGAAGGAGGAAGGGAAAGGGAGAGAGAGAAACATTAATGATGAGAGAGAATCATTGATCGACTATTGCCTGCACGCCCCACATTGAGGATCAAGCTTCCAACCCAGGCATGTGCCCTGACCAGGAATCAAACCGTGACCTCCTGGTTCAGAGATTGATACTAAACCACTGAGCCATGCCGGCCAGGCAAATTTTATAAACAATTTGTTGGAACTCTGGAAGAGTGATATCTTTAAGACTGAGTTTTCCCATTAATGAAAATACAATAGCTTCCCTTTAGGACAGATTTTATGACTTTCAAGAATATCTTTATTTTTTTCTACAAAGTTATTACACAATATATTTTAAAATTTACTTCTAGAAACCACTAATCTGTCATTTTCCAGTAAGCCACAGTTTATAATACTGTTTATTATATGACATCTCTCAAATATTGATCATAATTTTAATATTTAAGATGTGTCTATTTCACACAAAATAACAACCTTAAGTGCAAGAAAACTAGATTACCCACAGTCCAATAAAAAAGTAAAATTTTATTCCAACAGTGAAGGCAACATTGAGAGCATTTGAAATACTAAGAAATAATATATCAGTATCAATATGGTACTTTCATTAGGATCAAAAATGTTTAAGGGTTTTGATTGTACTAATGCTGTTGTCTTTGGAAATATAATCACTTCTAAAATACGAATGTAGTGTATACGTGTGTGTGTGTGTGTGTGTGTGTGTGTGTGTTGTGTGTACGCACGCATTTAGGTTAATAATAAAATATAACTTACCTAAATGCAGATATTTAGGTAAATTATATTTTGTTTCCAGGACTTTACTTATTAACAGAGTATTTTACCATTTTGAAACACTGAAAAATATTTCCAACTTTTCCAAAAAATAACACCCAATAATTTTAGACAATCAATCAGGATTTTCTAATCAACCAGTGGAGAAACAATAGTGTCATTACTATACTGAAGGTTACTTCCTTAAAATCTGTGAATTGTTAACAAAAGACAATCAGCTTAACATATCTTTTCTAATTCACTATACTTCTCTCTCTCTCTCTCTCTCTCTCTCTCTCTCTCTCTCTCTCTCTCTCTCTCTCTCTCGTCTTTCTAAAATAACTGAATGTGATCATTCCAGGGTTTTTGTGGTTATTTATTTCAGGAAATTTTCCTGCAATCATTTTGGAAAATTTGCTGTAATGATATTGCCTATATCTTATGAAGAGGTAATATTTACATGGTCTGGACATTTGATCTAAGAACAGTATGAAATTCAAGCTTGTACAGGTGAAGTTTTTAGTTTGTTTTACAAATTTTAAGAATTAAAGAATGAGTTAATGCATAGCTAAAATAATGAGTATATTGAAACCTTCAACTATCCCTTTTAAGAAAGAAAGTATCATCAATTATATCCTTTCATATTTTTCCATGTGGTTGGTGATGTCCTCTACAGTGGTTTAGAGTCTATTTTTAATTTATGCTTTTTCCTCTTGGTAAAACCCTCTTAGCAAATAAAGGATGTTGGAAAGAGTAATCTACAGTAATAGAGAGAGAAAGAAACAGGAGGAGAAATGAATGGAAACATAATAATATAACTTTTAGAGAGCATCTTTTCTGTGCCTAGTAACTTCATCAATCCTAAAAACAAGGCTGTAATGTTATTTCTCTTTTGCAGAAGATAAACATAAGGTTTCACATTTTCAAGTCCACATAACCAATAAGGGATAGAGAAAGGAATTAAAACCAGATCTCCCTAACTAAAGGATCTATGTTCATTCCATTGTAAGAATTTTGTAACCCTGTTGCTAAAGGCTATAGGCGTGTTTTAGAAAATGTGAGAGGCATTTGTTTGTCAAAATGTCTGGGAACCACTGTTGGCATTTAATGGGTAGCATTCTATGATATTCTAGACAGACTCCAATATTAAGACAATGTTACACAATAAATAAATGACCTGCATGCTCTATGACTTGGAAGTTTCCCTAGCAATCACCATAGAAAAATGTGTTTTTAATTTTACAAAACTCAAGTCTAACTCTCCTTTGCATATAAACAGATTTTTTAAGGTTTTAATATATATTGAATTTTCCAGAAATGCAACTTCTGGGTAATTCAGTGGGAAGATTAGAATTTGTTTTGTTTGGAAGCTTCCCAATAGCTATACACCATTTCAAAAATCTCTTCACTCATGACATTGCTGCTCATGGTATATAAGTTGCCAGAATCAATTAAGTCGCCTATATCAGCCTGCAGTTGTAGCAGGCATAGTCATGTGCTTATTTGGTTCTCCTATTATAATGTCAAGTATAAAGAAATCATGTCAAAACACTGATTATTGTTTCCCTTCTCCTAAATGCCATTTTATTCATTACAAAATGTTTGCAAGCATCCAGATACATCATGTCAACTAGTGTAGTTACTTATACATATCTTAATAATGAAACATTATTTCATTATAAATTATTTTATTTTTGTTATAATTAGACCATCATATTGAAATTTTAAGGTGCTATACATGTAGGTGGGTTAGAGTATTGTGAACTTCATCAGGGCATTAAAGAGATCATCGGTTCAGGAGGAGTTGAGAATTCACGCTGCACATCACAATGTCAATTTTGATGTGGTCTGTGCTGAGAAACTTTCAGGTTTAAAAAGTTGGCTTACAGATGGGACAAGGTATGGAGTGTCCATCTAGAAGCATCAGAGTGGCTTGGGCTTTAGGACTGATTCTTCAATATCTATTCTATCTTCCCTCGATTGTTAAATAGCTTAATGCTTTCAGAATTTACAACAGTCAACCTTATTCCTTGAACTGAATAAGGGAATATCATTTCCCTGGTGGTGACTAATTCAAGAATAAGCATGGCGACAATTTCTGAACAATGACATACAATGGTAAAGCTGCTGTAGACTCCTGGGAAAGTCCTTTTTATTCTTCAGTAGAGAACTGAGAAACTTCTCTCCTGTGCCAACTTTAGCTAGGATATGCAGGCGGCCATACACCCTAGGGGATTAGACTCAGGATAAAGCCGGCCCTTTTGTCATTAGAGATAGCATACAGAGATTCCTTAAGGACATTGTTGAAATTAATGAATCTACCAATCCTGAAGTATATACAACCTACATGGTGTTTCTCAGTGTGGGAATATATTTCTTTATATTATAAAGTTGACTTCTTATTGAAGTTAACATATGTTCAGGAATGTGTACACATCTTAATGTATACCTATATTCAATTTGTTCTAATGCCTTCTGACTGTCTCTAGGAAAACCTCATATAGATTTAACATGGTCTGAACACTTTTCTCCCTTATTAACAAAGAGAAAACAGTCCTCGAGTTTAGTCCCTTCAGGTGGCAACACTATTTCACAAAGTAAAAACATTCTTGTAACCAGAATCCAGAAAAAGAAATAAAATCTTACCAGCATCCTGAGTGGCTCCTCCCAGTTACTAGCCACACAAAGCTCATCACTCTCTTGTCTACTAACACCCTATCCTAATTTTCACATAATTATAATCCTAGCCTATGTACACTTGTATGTCACGATGCTTTTTCTAAACTTTATTTTTATAAGATTCATCCATGATCTGGATGTAGATATGGTTCAGTCTTTCTCATTGTTATATAAAAATACCATTTCATTAACTTAACAAAAGAAAGGTAAACAATCCAATAAAAAAATGGGCAACAGACCTAGATAGACACTTTTCGAAAGAGGACTTACAGAAAGCCGAAAGACATATGAAAACCTGCTCAAAGTCACTAATTATACAAGAGATGCAAATCAAAACGACAATGCGATATCATCTCACACCTGTCAGAATGGCTATCATCAACAAATCAACAAAC
>NW_006285040.1:2552741-2594222 GCF_000327345.1 Myotis davidii
TGATAGACATTTGATATTTTTTCAATTTGGGGTTATTATGACTAGTGCTGCTGTGAAAATTCTATAATAAAAATATGCAAGCATTCTTGTTGAGTATATACCTAGGAAGGGAATTGCTAGGACATAGGATATCCATGTGCTCAGTTTTATTAAATACTACTACATGGTTTTCAAAATGTTTGTACAAATTTATACTTTCTACCAGCAGGGTAAAAAAGTTCCAGTTGTTTTTATCCTCACCAACATTTGGATTTGTCAGTTTTTTGTGTATTTTTTTTTTAATTTTAGTCACTCTGATGGATTTGTATTTGTATCTTATTATTATTTTAATTTACATTTCCCTAATGACTAATGAGGGAGAACACATTTCATATGTTGTTTGGTCACTTAGATATCGCCGTTTGTAATGTTCAAAGTCTCTGCTCATTTTTCTTTTGGGATGTCATTTTGTTAATGATTTGTAGGGAATTTTGTATATTCTTGATATCAGTCATTTGTCAGCCAAATGTATCTGAATATCTTTGATCCTTGATGTCACTGTTGAAAAAGTAGATTTAGTAGTTCTGTGCTATAATGTTTAACAACTGGCCCGGCAGAGATAAAGAAAGCCCTAACTTATAAAGTTTACTAATATTATGGTATAAATACACCCACCATGACCAGTTGATGTAATAATCTGATGTCACTGAATAGAGTTTCAGAATAGCACTATGCAGTATTTCCACCATAAAAATACAATAGATTAAATAAAGCCATCAAGAGTATACATAATAGTAAAATAAACTTATGTGTCTTGAGTGTTTATCACCTTTATTTTTATTTTTTTAAATATATTTTTTGATTTCAAAGATGAAGGGAGAGAGAGAAAGAGATAGAAACATCAATGATGAGAGAGAATCATTGATTGGCTGCTTCCTGTACACCCCTACTGGGGATCAAGCGCCCAACCCCGGCATATGCCCTTGACAGGAATTGAACCTGGGACTTTTCAGTCCATAGGTCAACGCTCTATCCATTGAGCCAAACCGGCTAAGGCATTTTTAATATAAATTATATAAGTTTATATAACTTAATTTTTAACATTGCTGTGTTTAATATCCAGGTTATTGGATATTAATTGGAAATTCCAGGAAATTCACTGTCAGCTCTCCCAAGCCAGTACAAGCCGGTGCTAGCATACCACTCAGTTCTAGCCAACTTAAAGTTACCCTTCCTATAACTTCTCTTAAGTAAACTGGTATATATTTTATTATTATTATCATTATTGTTATATTCAATAATGTTTTATTGCCACACAGCAGAAACATGCACATATATTAACTATAGAACTGGATGTATTTTTTTTAAAGTAAACACCCTCATGTAACTACCACCCAGAACAAGTCATGGAACACTACCGGCCCCCAGATGCCTCCCACGTATCCTCTCCCAGGCATTAACCCACAAAATTAACCATGATTTTGTCTCATCATCATGATTAGAAGGTTTTTGAAGTTTACATATGGAATTTTGCTTTGCTTATGTGGGAGGCAAGTCACATCACGGTGCCATTAAGTCCTTGGTATCCCTCTCCAGCTCCCTTCTCTCTCTTTGACAATGGAAAACCAGCTTTTAAGGCTGCTAATTCCAGCAGACAAATGACTGAAGCTGAAATTCAAGTACGTTGTTTTGTTATCATTGACTTACCTTTACGTTTATTTTCTATTTATGAAAGAAAACCAGTTTTGTATTTATAATAGTATATAAAAATTTCCCTTTCAAATAAATGACTAAGTATAAAAATGAATCAATTTAATGAAACTTCATCACTAGTAGTAGAGTTAATACTTGCCTATAGTATATTTTTATTAGAGGTACACTAATACATTAAATTTGAAAAACTCTGATCATGATTTTTAACCAGTTAACTGCCATCCGTCCAAAATGGAAACCATATTTGCATCTGCAGATGCTTATGGCGTACAAAGGCTAGTGTCCCAAATAAGAACAATGGCCCAGAATAACTACTATAAGGAAAATCAGAGTGAGTAAATAAAGCATCAATTGGACCATCGGGCCTCAGAGGGAAGGTAGGGTAGGGTGAGGATAAGGGGGAGAGATCAACCAAAGGACATATATGCAAGCATATAGGCCTAACCAAAGGACACGGACAACAGCAGGGTGAGGGCATGAGCGGGGGCGGGGGAGGGTAGCGGGTAACGTGGGAATAAGGACACGTATGTAATAACTTAATCAATAAAAAAAATTTTAAAAAAAAGAGATAACCTAAAAAATAAAGTAAAATAAAGTGTTCTGACCCTGTGGAGCCAAACACATTCAGAAGGGCTGTGAGGACAAAGGCTCAGTGAATTTCCCATGTCAGGGGGCTTCAGCATCACCTCCTAATTAGTTGAGGGAAACTTCCTGGAGGTAGGTTTCAAGAGTGATCTGACAAATTTGGTGACCCCCAATACTTTCTAGAAATATTTGCAAATAGAAGATTACTGGTCCACTGTTGCTATCATTTGAAAGGTTTAACTAGGTTACATTTCCAACAAAATGTATAAAACTGTCTCTCACTTTAAATGTATGTGCAGTATGTTTTATTAGCATATCTAACAAGTATGTGGAAAATGTATTGGATTCATTTCCATGAGGAACACACAATACCAACTTTTCCAATCCACACCACAATTACGGCATAGCAATGGGATTAGGACTGTGGGGAATGTGTTAACTGTATGAATTTATAAGTAAATTCCTCCCAGAATGAAATCCTCTGGTACATCTGTTGTGTATTTGACTTTTAAAAAATATAGTTTAGTTATAGCCAAGCAGGTGTGCGGTTGTATCACCCATGAGATCACATAGAATGAAAAGTTCATGACTGTACACAAGCTCAGCCCAAGGATCAAGGAAAGGTACGCTCCTCTGCTCACCCCAAGTGAGTTCAAATCCATGGTTCTCCTGGGGAATTTGTAAGTAGACTAGTGAGCTTGGAACAAGAATGCAGAATCTGGCAAAACATTTCTTCCTGCTTTCTTTCTAGTATTTAGATAATGAAGTACCGTTCAGGGTAAACATTTTGATTCTCCATAGTGAGATAAAGTCACTGACAGTCCCTTATTGAGTATATGTGCGTGTGTGCGTGCGTGTGTGTATGTGTGTGTGTGTGTACACTACAGATGTGTGTGCACAACCTAGCATTTTTTTAAATATTTTATTGATTTTTTACAGAGAGGAAGGGAGAGAGATAGAGAGTCAGAAACATCGATGAGAGAGAACCATCAATCAGTCGCCTCCTGCACATCCCCCACCGGGGATGTGCCCGCAACCCAGGCACATGCCCTTGACCGGAATCGAACCCGGGACCTTGCAGTCCGCAGGCCGACGCTCCATCCACTGAGCCAAACCGGCCCTGGCCCCAACCTAGCATTTTTTAAGTGGAATAGTGGAATAGCTTCATTTCCCCAAAATATTTGAATTCTCCCATCTTCTTCATCACTCTTTCTGTTCTAAAATTCACATGATATACTTTCACTGAAGATGAGCTTCTGTCTCACCTCTTCCTCTCCTGTTTGTGTCTGTTCTCATATCTCCAACTCAGCACTTTGCTTATATATTTAGTTCAATCAGCACAAACCTGAACCTTTCCTCCCCAAGAGAATTGAGCTTTTAAACCATTAGAGTACAGCAAGAAGATAATCTCCCTAAATTTTGAAATTTCATACTGCCTTTGTATTCTTATCTCAGAAGTGGAAATTCCCAGGATAACAGTACAATTAGAGAAGGGAATGTGTCTTTCTGTGTAACACAATATGTACAAGAAAAAAGGCATTTCAGAATTCAGGGGTAAGACAACTAACTCACACCATACACTCCCGGCCATAATAATGGCCTACATAATCAGCAGAAAGTAGCTAATAGCTGCGAGGCTAGGAAGATGATCAGAATCCATTCCGTCTTTATGCCAATGCGCTGCTCTCCTCTATTTAGAATTTGTTCCTAAGTTATCTGCTAGATAAATCCTTTGCATGAGACTGTCTTATATTTGCTCCTAAAGAAGAAAGACATCTATATAAATTATTTGAATATGTGACAGCTGTTAGATACAGAACTACTTTGTGACCTCCTAAGAACTAACCTTGATTTTCAAAGCAATGGTAGGAAATGGTAAAACTGGTTGTTCTGTTGCTCTGACTCAGCATGAGCTACAGCTGGTCTGCCTTCTTCCCAACCGCTATGTGTGAAATGAAAAACACCCAGTTTGCTTTTATTTTGCAGTGACCATTGGCTCATTAGGCTTCCTGTATGTGAAATAGCCGTCTCTGATTTACTGAGGCAGCATATACGTAAACACCTTCCATTACAGCAACTCCCAGAGCACTTTCCCAGCATCTGCAAAGGAATTCCTTACCCAATGACTCATGTAGCCACATCTGGAGAAGACCTCAGTCAGGGCCTAATAACACATAATCGTCACAGGGCAAAGTCTTTTGGAAATTGGGATAGAAACTAGAGGGTAATATCAAATTACATATTTTCATAGAAATCAAAAGTATGAACTGCTATTTAAAAGCACAGTTATTCTCCATCACATTTCCAAGGCAATCAAGAATCAATGATGGTTCTCTGCTATCTCACAGAAGCTCTGATGTGATGAAAAGAAAGCTGTGGTAACTAGAGGTACTAAACTAGTAGAGTGAATTTGTCCAAAAAGAATATGTTTCACAGACACTCCAGTTGAGGTCACGGTTGCAATTCTAGCTTCAGGATCAGTATTTAAAAGTCATAGACATACTCATGTCCCATTGTTGGAGATAGAGCATAAGAAAGAGGAATTTCAGACACCAACCTCTCTTTTGCCTCTCACTGTTCTAAGCATTTGTTACCACAAGAGGAATAATAATAATAAAGCTAGTTAGCATTTGATTATTATTTTGATCACCACAGAAACATATTGTTTGTGTCCATTTGGCACAATGTTCTTTATGCACTGGTTTGAACATAGCCCCTGCCCTTAGAGGATTAACAACTAAAAATCAAAGGAGCATTTAAAAATATTAAAAGCAATGGAAATCAAGAATAGAACATGTAAATATTGTACTCATTCTTTAACTGGGAGTTTGAGATTAAAGAATGCTTTTAAAAATAATTCAAACACCAAAAACTATTAGCTTTTGTGTTCATCTAAACTTAGTTTTTAAATATTTTTCTCTTTATTTTAGGACTTAAAACTAAGATAAGAATAGGAGCCACTTAGAGAAGAGCCAAGGCAAGCAAGCAATTCATGTAAAGTAGAGAAAAGTTGCATGAAAACCAGAGAGAAGACATATCAATATACTAACCTGACTTAATTCTATGGGTTTTGTTTATTTGTTTTTAATATTTTTACTGATCTCAGAGAGGAAGGGAGAGGGAGAAAGCTAGAAACATCAGTGAGGAGAGAGAATTATTGATTGGCTGCCTCCTGCATGCCTCCCTACTGGGGACTGAGCTCACAACCCAGGCATGTGCCCTTGAGCGGAATCGAATCCAGGATCCTTCAGGTCCATAGGCTGACGTTCTATCCACTGAGCCAAACTGGCTAGGACAATTCTATGTTTTTACTTGTTTTCATTGGAGTTTGGAATCATTCCTAATGAAGAAATGGAGAGACAGAGATAGAGGAAAAGAGAGGGGTGGGGTGGGGAGATTTTGAAAAAACATGTAAGTGAAAGTGTCAAGATTTAGACAAGAGGATATAGAAGGCAATAAAAGAAGGAACATGCATCACATCTAACAGCTGTTGGATATTGGTATTAGTATGTAGAAAAGTGCTCAGTGAAAATAACTGAAGAGGAAGACGAAGTGCCTTTTGGATCTTGCCTGGTTGCCATTACTACATAGCGCTTTGGAAGGAAAATATTGTATAAATTCACTAAATAAATAAAGCTTTGGCGATGTATTTAAATTGTGTTGAAAACCCAAAGGACTCTGAGTAATATTAAATCAATAAAGTGAACTTTACTATGTATGAATATATTCTATTCACATTGGTCATTACCCAAACTTCACAATGATATTCTGATTAACAGTGCATGGAGTAAATCTCCCAGATGCCAGCCAGATGTTCAAAGAAAACTAATGTTGTTTGACTTAAAGAGAAAAGTATAAATCAAAAGTCCTCTGACATACATAATGGAACAAATGGAAAGCATCCCATGTGAATTCCATACTTATTTCATAATTCTACTTAGATTAAAGATGAGCAGAAAAAAAAATCTGTATAATTTCTAGGCTCACACAGAAAATAAAGGAGGAAAAAATACATTTAAATACAGCCAATGTGCATAAATGGTTAAATACACCCGTTATAACCTCACACAGATAATTTTTTTGTTTCTTTATTAATACTTTCATCCTAAAAGGTCATTAATGGTATTCTGCAACGCAACCTATATTTGCAGATCACTCCAAAAGTGCAAATTAATGGACAGGAAATAATAGGAAGAAAAATGCACTTCTCACTGAAATAAACTTACAAATCCAGGTATGAAGGAATGCTTTCTAAATTTTGAATTCTCAGAGGTTGTGTAAGGTTCACCAGACACTGAATATGGAAACACATGTATCAAAATACTCTATATTTGTAATGAATATTAACAAGTATTAACTTTTTCCTTTTGCTTATAGTTACTGCAAATGTTTAGAAACTAAGATATAAGTTTTTCAAAATAAATCTAAAAATCTCTATTTTGATTGGGTTGTCTGATGCTATGATCATTTATAGTCATCCGTTTACAATAAAAGTTTAAAAGCCACTAGTTTAAAAACAATAGAAACTGGAAGAGATATGATAAAAGGTATGTTCTTTAAAATAAATAAATATGGTAAAGGAAAACCAGCGGTAGGTTAGTAAATACCTAACAACTGACCATGGGGGGGGGGGGCGATAGAGGTTTGACTCATAGTGTTTGCCAATTCCCAGGGTATAAATATTCTCACCGTAGTTAATCTCATGCTTTTAACACGATGTTCTGAACACGGAGTGGGGAAAGATGTGTAGAATTGGCTCTCATGCACACTGGCTCCAGCACACTACCAGAAAACCATCCCATTTTCTTGTGGAGTGGAGCTAAAAATCTCATGTTAATGGCCAAGATGTATTTTAAGCCAGGTTGGCAGATAGCAGGTTGGGTAGGTATTTGGAACATATTTGTGTAATAAAATGTGCAGTGGTTTGGTTAATTCCATAACAGTGAATGTTGTAGAATGTAGTATTCCTATAATTGTGATTAGACAATAGTTTATGGTGTGTTAAAGAAAAATGAAAGGCTGAATAAAGACCAGTGTCAATGATGGGAAATTTTTATCATCTGACTCAAAGAGTGGAATTTAATAGTCTGTACTAGGTTTGCAGATAAATTGACCAGGATCTATCATTCATGTGGACCTAAATCTCCATTGTTTCTCTCTTTTTTTTTTAAGTGATACAAATAAAATAAGGAAGTCTATTTTTCTATATTTCAATAAGTAAGAAACAAAAAAATTCTATTCTACTCTATTTTACACTATGTCATGCTATGCTATTTTATATGCATTTATTATAAGACTAATATGTGCCTAAATTCTTTTATCCAGTATGGAGAATAAAAATAAATATGACACTGTCCCTTTTTTTCTAAAATCATAGCATCTTAATTAGTACATAATGTACAATAACAGGATTCAGACCACGTTCAAAACAAGATTTTGGAATGAAACTTCAAAAAAAGAATGACTCTATTATATACCTCTTCTTAAAGTATAAATATATAATACTTTTTACATATTAGTACACAGAACCTAGCCTCATCCCTAGGAGTTATATCAAGTAATTTTTAGTTAAGTTTAAAACATCATGTCAAATTTAATCTATTAAGTGCAACTGTCTTATTCTTGTCACTGTGGTACTTATATGTTAAACACATAGGTCATGAATTGTAATACAATGCTAAAAATTAGAATATTTTATTAATTGTTAAAATAATATACCTGTATTTTTAAACTGTTGTATAAAGTCTAAGCTTTTCTCAGTGTCATACAGTGACTAACTTGTAAGTTAGACATCCCATAACTGATAAATAAATATAGTTTGACTTCCAGTAACATTTTTTGACAGATATCATGGTGTTTTAACATAAAGTTTAAGTCAATAGATAGGAGAGAAAGAAATAGTGTAATATGTGGTATAGTCATTATTTTCTCTAACTTTAGTTTCTCCTCCATGAACTCCTCAGTCTGAGCCCTTTTCTTTCTTGAGATTTATAGCATTTCATAACACTGTATGAATTACAAATCAAGATGTACTATAGAGACGACATAGTATTGATTTCCTAAGACTGGAAGCATCAATCTCACTCACAATGACTTTCAGAAATAACCTAATTCTTTTATTTCTGGCCTGTTTAAATGTGAATGAACTTGTGTCAAGACCTCTCTTCATAATCGTTTGTATATTTTCTTCACAATGTACCAGTGTTTCTTGCTTTAACTCACCTCACCACAAGACACTGCATTATTATGCTACTGGAGGCCTGGTGCATAGATTTATGCACTGGTGGGGTCCCTCTGGTCTGTGGGGATCAGGCTGAAACCAGCAGTCCAACACCGCCTGCTGCTCCTGCCTGCCACTCCTGCTCATCCCAACCCCTGTTGCGCCTGCCACATGCTTGCGCCCAGTCAGTCACCAGCCATGAGCCCTGCGTCTGGTGCCCCTTGGTCAGCTGAGCGGCATTCCCAGACTGTGAGAGCGCATTGACCACCAGGGGGCAGCTCCTGCATTGAGCATCTTCCCCCTGGTGGTCAGTGCGCATCATAGCCACCGGTCGACCAGTCGTTTGGTCGTTCAGTTGCTTAGGCTTTTATTTATATTGATTTCTTTTAGCTGCCTTTGAAATTCTTATTGGCTCATAATCCAATATCCTTTGCAAGAATGCGCAATACATTTTGTAATGAAGGTATCTACTAAAACACACAGAGTTGATGTAAAATTACTTGTGGATATCATTTTATAATAACCAATTAATTTTCAGTATTAAATGATGAAGTTACAGCTCAGTAGTGAGCTGTGTTCAGAACTCCACCAGAGACTGACTCTTTCAGCTAAATTACAATGCTCTGAGTTGGAGAGATCCATTGAAAAAGTTAAGAGCATAATTAATGCATACAGTTCTTTAAGAAGATCCGAAGATCTTAGATAACAACTATTCCGAAGCCCTCGTTTTAAAGCAATAGGTCCAGGGTTTTTACTCTCAGTCACATAGTCAACACAGAGGTCTCCAGTCTCCTTGACCTAGATATTTTCTGGACCATATGACTCCCTAGTACTCTCCTCACATTATATGAGGAGCTGGGTGGGATTCAGTCTTTGCACAGACATTATGAGGGGAATGAGGGTCTCTTTGCTAACTTCATCTAGAAATCTTATGAGTACAGAGTTTATGCAAAGCCAGTGCTTCCTGGATTAGAAAACAGAAATACAAGTGGGACTTTTCACTATTCTGGGCTCACTGTTTTGTTCCTTTCAATTGATAAGAATCCTATTGTTATCAGTGGAAATGGAGCTCTTGGGGTACCCTGAGAAAAATAATTTCCTGAGCCCCCCGTGGGAGGTTGGGGTTCCATGGAAAGCTTTATTGAGGTAAAATTAAGGGGTTTCCCTTTCAATGCCCCACCTCTATTCATCTCAACATGGAAGAAATCCAATCTTGTCTTCAGCAGAGCCAGAATGAAGGCTACTGCCCAGAAATTTTGTTGCATATTAAAGTCCAGTCCAGTCCAGCATCTGGTAGCTTAGCTTGTGTTCCCAGCTGCAGTCCACTGTGTGTGGGTTGGCATGGCCATGGGCCATGCGGCTGCTTAAGGCCACACGGCTATGGAGAGACAGGGGTGAGTGTGAGTCATGAAGCAGGAGAGGGCAAGTGAGAGGGAGCAGAGGGAGAGAGAGAACTCTCTGTCTAGATGTTTTAACTTTCCAAGATTTCACATGGTTCTGATGGGGTCCACCCCCTACTCATTCCATTGTTTCCCCAGGCTAGACTGACAGGCAAGCACCTTCCCTACCTCACTCCAACTTCACTGGGGTCTGCCCCCATCTCCCCTTTTCTTTGACCCCTTCCCTCAGTGATCTGCAGGGAATGGACCACTGTTTCCTTGGGAAGCATGAATCTGTAGCTTCCTGGTGAGGCTGCACAGATGGTCATATTTATAATGTTTGTCCTCCTCTTTGCTCTCTTCCTATTATTAATATTACTTAGCTAATTACAACAATAACACTACCTGTTAACTTTGGGAAGGATACTGTCTGTAT
Source organism: Myotis davidii (assembly GCF_000327345.1). Taxonomy (NCBI): domain Eukaryota; kingdom Metazoa; phylum Chordata; class Mammalia; order Chiroptera; family Vespertilionidae; genus Myotis; species Myotis davidii. The sequence goes on from NW_006285040.1 coordinate 2,563,054, forward strand.
ACCCTGTGTACAGAGTTTCAGAAGCAGTGTGTCTCATTGCTGACACTTTGTGTCTCGGAATTCTTCTCTGTGGGTAAAAGAGAAGAGGGACAACATGTCACTTCCAGTTACCTCCTGACAAGGAAGAAACTACCACAATGCACGTTCCACCAACTGAGATTCTTTTAATCAACTCTTCTAATAAAAAGTGATTGTAAACCATGAATGTTTAATACTTTTAGATAATGTCTTTAACTTGACCATTGAATTGGTTTCTTGCTCACACAAATAATTGAGATTATTAGGGGACATTGGGGGCATTCATAAAAGAAAACCAAACTCTCCTACTTTGCATTTTGCTTTTATATGTCCATTGGATATTTAAGGGATACTTGTTGGGGGCCAGATGTAAGCTGGCAAGGTCCTTGCACCTGAAGGGGCTAGCAAGGCTGGGACCCTTACCCACACAGTTTTCCCAGACTTGTTTGGATGGCGATTATCAGTGGAATGAGAACAACATTTGTAGAATGAGAACAGTCTTTCATAGCTTACCAAGAAGTCTGTAACTATTTACTGAGATATGCTGTACTGGGAACTTGTCCTTCTGCTGTGTCTCTCCCTTAGAGATTCAGAGGAACAAAGAATACATTCCTCTTGACAGACCTCCTATTCAGTGTGTTGTGTATAAATAGGATTGTATAGCTAATAAACTTGCTTCAGTTCATTGAGGGAACTGGAGTCCTCCCGATCCCGCTTTCCTGTCTTTCTTTTCTCAATTCCCACCTCCCTGCCTCAGCCTGGCTCAACCTTGTCAGGCTGGCCCTGACAGATACTGAAAATAATATTGTGTGCAACCTGAGAATTTTTAGAGTGATGTTGGGTTTGTTACTTAAACATTAGAGGCCTTCTTATTTCTCATCCATAAAATATATCTATAAGAAGTAGTCACTTTATAATACTACTATGGATATTAACTGATATAATGTGTATGATGTATCCTGGGACACATATTCTCATATAAATCTCTCTCAGTGATGATGATAATGACTGACATGCAAATATCTCAAGTAATGTGTGCAGGCTGAAATTGTCTTAATACCTACATGTAACTAGTAACCTTATTTGTCAACAAATTTCTATAATTAGATTTTCTTTAGAAAATGTCTACTTTAATTTACACAGAGAGCTGAACTAGGCTAATTTGAAAATTCACAACTCAACTGACAAAGTTGAGATTGTGAAACTAAATGTTTAAAGTAGAAGCCCTTTACCTAATGGTTATAGAGGTAAATAAAAATATACATACTTTTTCTGTATGCATTATCACTAACTTATATATCAATTATTTTATGTTTTTGGTGGCAGAAGTTGTCTCTTTGCAGGTAATACAACTCCTTCTTCCAAAACTCTTAAGCACATTAAACTCCAAAGACATAGGGGGAAACATACCTCAAAAGCAACCTATACCTTTTCAATTCTTAGTACTTCTTCATTCCCTCCCCGCAAACCTGGCCCCAACCCAGTGAAAAATTTAATGAAGCAACTCAAAATTCATAGCCAAATGAGGCAAAAGGACCAAATTCATGCTCCCAATAGGAAACTAAAGTTTTGAAGTTTACAGGTGAATTATTTCACTCTCTATTGCTTTGAGTTTCTGAAAACACTTTTATTGTTTTAAATAACACTAGCCTTGGCCAGAACCTTAACAGTTTCTTTAGGGATTTAGATGACCATGTACAAACATTTCAAACCCGACCAACAGTCTTACATTCCTTCTCAGGGATCCAAATGATATCCCCTGAGACAGAGCAAGCTGCTTTGTTAAAAGGATAGTTCATATTCCTAAAGAAAGGACAAAGTAATGAAACAATTTTTCCCATAAATACTTCCTGCTCTAAGGGACACCTTCAGGTTTGTTAGGCTCAAAAATGGGCTTGCCTTACATAATGGTCTATGTGCTTTTAGCATCCTGATTTTAGGCAATGTATTATTTTTTTAAAAAAAAAACCTATTTTTGTCGTGAAAAAGAGAAGGCAATATTGTCAGCAAAAATTTTCAAATCAGGTCAGCAGGTACTCCCAAGCAGTTATTAAATGCAAACTGTTCTACCAAGTTATTTTTATAGTGGAAAGAAGCTATACTTTCATACCTCTTTAACCAAATAGGTGGCCCAGTCTGGTAGAAACTCCAAGGGACAGGTTCTTGCACAACTCCAATAAAACATAAATGTGTTATAACATATAATTTGGTTACTCAATTTAATCTGTTTTTGTGTTACAGCATTGGTCATCTTTATTTTGTTCATTCACCAATTCTGCTGACTACCTTTTTGCAATCTACTAGAGATAATTGCAGCCTCCCCAAAGTCTTTTTTTTCCAGGACATACAGATATGCTCAATATTTCAAAAGAAAAAAAATACATGTTTAAGATTCTGGTAAAACTTCTACAACATTTTATTCTACTTTACTGCCTAAAACCAATTCAAAGGGTCCATGCTATTTATATTCATGTTCATTGCCAGAGTAAATTTTAAAATCATGTAAATAATAAGTAATAATAGCAAATCCCACTTTAGGATTTTCTTAATTTAGATAGATAGGTGTATAGATATCTATATCTATATAGGTATTGATATCAAGTATTTTTACTGCTATCTCCCAGAGAAAAAAAGAAATAAGAGAAGTAGTTGTGTTATGAGGAGGACTAGTTTTGAGTTGTAGTTGTCTGATACAAAATATTTGTTGTATTCATGCTATTTATATTCATGTTCATTGCCACAGTAATTTTAAAATCACGTAAATAACAAATAGTAATAACAAATCCCACACTAGGATTTTCTTAGTTTAGATAGATAGATAGATAGATAGATAGATAGATAGAGAGATAGATGATAGATAGATCTATATAGGTATAAATATCAACTATTTTTACTGCTATCTCCCATAACAAAAAAAAAAGGAACAAGAAAAGAAACTCTGTTATGAGGAGGACTACTCTTATTTACCTCAAAGGAATTAAGCCAACTTAATTTTCAGCTATTGTTATTTCTTAAAGGCAATAGACAAAACCATAAGAAAAGCCCCCACCACCAGAAAATCCAATACAGAACCTGCCTAGGTCCTTGCCACAAATACATAAAGATAAATATTAAGAATAGAGAATCATTCCTTTCCTAAATTCCCAAGGATATGCAAGTAAATATAACTAATAATTTTCCCCAACTTAATTATCTAACTGCATTTTAAATGATGTTTCTCTTACATACAATTTTTAAAATAAACTATGTTTCATTTTCAAACAGAATGCATTGATGGTTTATATCTGTTTTAGGTAAGATCTGTGTGCTTGAAATGTGTGGGGTAAGGCTTTTTTTTTACCTTAATCAGACACAATTTATATTGTCTCTGATTAAGGTAAATTATTACTAGGCCAAATTGTCATAATTGATGCTATTACTGTTTGCAGGGGCCAAAATAATCTGAATTTTCAGGCTTCACTCCTGATGAATGACCACATAAAAAGTTCATCCTTTTCTAATCTAAATTAAAGCTGCTTCCTCTTTCTCTGCTGAAAAGTTTTAATGATACTGTAATCCAATTTGCATAAAATATTTTTCATCTATTAAAGATACCTTAGCCAACAGATGGTGCTATGTATAACATTTTTATGATAGTGTATAGTATTAAAATACATACATTACAGCTGAGTTGAAAATTTAATTACATTGTTTAGAAGACACATAAAAGTAAGTTCCCTGAAAATATATGTTTCATAAAGCTGGTACGATGTGGGAAAAAAATGCAAAGTCACTGACAAATGTTTGAGTTGAGTCAGGGGTCATGTGCTTTTCAATTATGCATGTAAACTTGTCAGAGTCGGGATGTTCATGTTCATAAAAATGAAGCTTAACATTCGGAGTTTTTGGGGGAGGCCTGGAAGTAATCAACTGGCTTCTTCTGCTGCAAACTCTCTGTTCTAACAATGCTTTTCTATGGACTCTCCTTTTTGTCTCCAGTATCCTAGCTCTTCAATTCATCTTTACCTGACTACAACAGTGACTGATTTTTAATTCTTTTTAAAAACAATTTTTTATTTATCGATTTTAAAGAGAGAGGAAGGGAGAAAAAGACAGAGGGAACGATCTGTTGTTCCCCTTATATATGCATTCATTGGTTGATTCTTGTATATGACCTGACTAGACATCAAACCCACAATCCTGGTGTATTGGGACAACCCTCTAACCACCTGAGCCCACACTGACTTTTCAGGGCTGTCTTTTTTGGATTTAGCAATGGGTACCATCGATGGTCTTTGAACAGCTGAGTAAAAGAATCCAAAGTCCTGACTTCTTAATGTAGCTTTCAGCTCATCTCAATCTACTTTTCAAGACTTTGGTATACTATTTCCCTGCAAAAACAAACAAACAAACAAACAAACAAACAAAACTTATATAAACCAGCCATATTGATCTGATAAAATGTTTTGGCGAATTCACAATCTGTAATTCAGCCATTTTTCTACAAAGCATTGTATGCTACTTTTTCTATGAAGCTTTTCTGATCACAAAGTCTATATATAATCCTGTTCAACTATGAAATCTTCTAAAACATAATATTACTGTCTTTACTTTAGCTTGACCTCACATTGATTTTTGTTATAAAATTTCTTAACAGAAATAAATTCAAGCCATTTAGTTTCTGGTTTATTGAGTAAACCAGAAGTTTAGAGAAGGTAGATCTGGTAACATCAAGATGTGATACTGATGGATTCAAATAAACCTTTTTCAAATGGATTCTTTTATTTCGGTTGCAGACAGATATATATCTTCATCTATTAATGGATTTTTAGTTTTGTTCTCCTGGAAAAAAAGTACATAATATATTAAGTTTATCATTTCTTTCTTACTGAGATTATATAAAAAACTAGAGGCCCAATGCATGAAATTTGTGCACTGGGGGGGTTGGGGTGGGGAGGGGTGTCCCTCAGCCCAGCCTGCACCCTCTCCAATCTGGGACACCTCAGGGGATGTCCAACTGCCCACAGAGGGATCGGGCCTAAACCAGCAGTCAGACATCCCTCTCACAATCCGGGACTGCTGGCTCCCAACCACTCACCTTCCTGCCTACCTGATTGCCGCTAACTGCTTCTGCCTGCCAGCCTGACACCCTCTAACCACTCCCCTGCCAGCCTGATCGACTCCTAACTGCCCCTCTGCTGGCCTGATCACCCCGAACTGCCCTCCCTTGACGGTCTGGTCACCTCCAACTGCCCTCCCCTGCAGGCCCAGTTGCTCCTAAGTGCCCTCCCCTGCTGGCCTGATGGCCCACAACTGCCCTCTTCTGGTGGCCATCTTGTGTTCACATGGGGGCAGTTATGTTGTGCGAGGGCATTATGGTCAATTTGCATATCACCTCTTTATTATATAGGATTGTTATAATTGAGTTTCTTACTATTTCTTTCCTTGTAGAATGTTCCAGGCAGATTGCTTGCTGCTTTTGAGCAAGTATTTGTGGAGTGTGAGGAGGAAGAACAAAAAAGGCAAGAAATTCCCCAAACCAGTTAAAGCCAAGATAAACAAGAAATATGTTAAATACCACACACATTTTGAGAAAAACATCTTTAAAATGGGTTTAGGTTGTAGCATCTAGAGCATTTGAAAATGTTTGAGTTCTCATACTCTGAACTTTTTAATAGTTATTCTAAGATTATTTAAATTAAGTTATTCTTAACCATTTTTAAGCATTTTCATTTGCTTTGTTTTTATAATCCCTGTCTGTTGATATTAGTTGTTGAGTCATTGTTGTCATACTTTCCTTTAAATCTTTAAATATAGTTGTCTACAATTCTTTGAAATTATGAATAATGGTTGAATTGAAATCTTTGTTACTAGATCTACCATTTGGAGGCAATTAATGGCAGTTTCTTTTTTTTGTTCCTCCTGTGTCTGAGCATCATGGTATTCAGCCAAAATATGATCAGAAGTTGTGCTCAAATCTATTCAGTGAGTAAGTCTACTACTCCACTGATGGCTCCCTAGGTAGCCTAAGAAACACGTTTAAGGTTTAAGCAATGTTCAAGTCTCTTCTGGTTCTTATTTCATGTCTGCCCTCTCATATCTCCCTAGCATATATGTACAGGTTCCCTTAAGTGGCTTGGACTCCTTTTAGTCACTGTTATGCATGAACCCAGCCTTAGGTCAACATAGGATTTGTAGAGAATTTATTGAGCTCCCTACACCTGACTGAACTTCTTGAACTACCTGGAAAATTACTTGGTGTTGTTATCTGATTGCCCTACAAGGATTAAAACCTCAGGCTCACAGAGCTGATGCCTCCATGTTTGTTTGTCACTGAGATCACCACTTTACCTGACAGTGTTTAATTTCAAGGGAGACAGCTGCCTATAGCATCAACAGCCAGACTACTAATTTTCAAGGTCTGCCCATCCTGGTTGAACTACTTTGCCAAAAGAGATAAAGTATGAATAGAATCACTGCCAATCAAGAATGCTTCATATTTCCACTGTTCTGACTCAATATTTGGTCATTTTCTTGAATATATGCTCTTTTATGTATACATCTTATCTGTTTCCCAAGCATTTAAATAATTGCTTTTGACAGTTTGGAACAGCGTAACACTCACTTTATACAGAGAAAATTTTTCAGGGTTCTTACTTCATCATGACAAAATGAAGTAGTTCTCTATTTTTGCCCCAGAAGACCATTCCTATCATATTTATCAATGGACAGTCAGTCTAGTAATTGATTTGTTTAGTATTTCTAATTTGATATCTATTTCTACACAGATGATATTTTACTACAGAGATTTTTTAAAATGCACCTACAGCCCGGGCTGGTGTGGCTCAGTTGTTTTAGCATCAACCTATAAACCAGGTGGTCATAGTTCAATTCCATATCAGGGCAAATGCCTGGGTTGCAGGCTTGAACACCAGTGGGAGGTGGGAGGAGGCAGCCAATCAGTGGTTCTGTCTCATCACTGATGTCCCTATCTCACCCTCCCTATCTCTTATTCTATGAAATCAATAAGAATATATTTTTGAAATAAATTCACCTATTTTATATTGTTTATTTAAGCATTTTACGTCATTACTTTGGGTATGTATATGGTTTAACTTTACAAAATATGAACCTAATTATTTCTTTGAAATCTGTCTTTCCCTTTATTGAGCTCATTGATATAATTTATGTAAACTTTTCTCCTCATTAGAAATGAAATAAACCAATTTTTGTATTTGTTTTTCTATCATCATTTTTTAAAAAGAAGTTAAAATGTGTTAGAAAGCAAATAGTAGCCAATGGTAATTTAGAAATATATTAATTACTATGTCCTTTTTGAGATATAAACTTTTAGAGAGCTCTTTCACTTTTCAAAGAGGAGGAGTGTAGATTATTCAACATATTTGTGTTTATTTGCTTTAGATTAAAGTTAATTTATTCAAGACTTTACATAATTTTCCTTGAGAGGAAAAACTGCATTGTGCTTTAGATGTGACAACTATTACTGCAGGAATAAGGTTGTCATTAGGCTGAGATCTATTAATACTGACTTCATTGAATTGGATATGCCAAACATAATTTCCATTATTTCCTATGGCCATCCAGAGCTCTTTTTACATTTTAACTTTACATTATGGGTTTGTACATATTTTAAAAGTGTTAAGAAAAAAACGGTCCTTAGTATTTTAAGGCTTTGTATGAAAAAAAAAAAAAACCCAACACACTATACATTAAATAACTGTTTCCATTACTATTATCTTAGAGTAAAATAAATATAAATTTAAAACTAAAAAAATAACAATTTCATGACTTTGCACTTAACCTACATCCTAGCCAAAGGTTCAGAAGAGAAATAGAAAATAAGGAGGAAAATTAGAGTACATACAGTAAGAGTTATTAGCATGGACTAAAAAAAAATACTTCCTTCAATATAAAAATATAAAAGGTAAAAGAATATTTTTGCAGATTTCAATTTTAATTTTATTGAATACTTTATATGTTGTAGCAAATGGTACAAGTAGAATTTTGATTCATTTTCTACAACATCACATCTATATTATGAATTGAAAAACAGCCTGTGTGCAATTTGGCTGAAGAATGGCCAGATAAAAAGATATAGATAAATTATATGAAAATAAAGATAAAACCCACTTTTCATTTTAAAAATGTTTTCCATAAAAGACATGAAGTTAAAGCCACCAAAATTTTGTTCACAGTAAGCTATTTGTAGCACATTCAAATTATGTGTGTAAATCAATAGCTCACTACAAAGGCATTATTTAAACCAACATCAAATTGTGATTTTAAAATTGAGAGATATTTTGTAACACAGTGAAGAGTTTTGTCTGAAATGTTGTCAGTTGCAATCTTTTTATTAAATACTAGAAACTCAGTGCACAAAATTCGTGCACTTGAGGAGGAGGGCAGTCCCTCAGCCCGGCTGGCACCCTCTCACAGTCCAGGAGCCCTCAGGAGATGTCTGGACCATCAGTCGGACACCCTTAGCACTGCCATGGAGGTGGGAAAGGCTCCTGCCACCCCACTGTGCTCGCCAGCCATGAGCCCAGCTTCTGGCTGAGCGGCGCTCCGCCTGTGGGAGCACACTGACTACCAGTTCCTGCATGGAGTGTCTGCCCCCTGGTGGTCAGTGTGCATCATAGCGACCAGTCATTCTGCCATTTGGCGGATTTGCATATTAGCCTTTAATTATATAGGATGAATCACCTTCTATACATTCAGTTTTTATTTTTACCTAGAACTTTTATAAATATTGGTTCTAAAAAATGGAGTTTTACAGAAAAATTGCTGCCAAGATCAAGCATATTGGAAGAATCAATTTCACTAATCTTAAATTTATTACTTTACACCAAGTGAGGTTCACATACCAACCTTCACAAATACCTCTGTAGAAGTTTTTTGTTTAGTTTTGTTTTAACCTAAGATAGTGGCAATATACTCAGTTCTTTAGCAGTAAAGACTCATGAGTTTACTGACACAGAAAAAGTGGACTTAATATTTTATCAGTGCAATTATTTCTAATAAAGCTTGTTCCTGCTCCCTTTTCCCTGGCCTTGGCTTCCAGAGCCCTTTGGCCAATTGGAAGTATTAAATCTACCATCAAAGGCAAAGAGCTGGCAACCTTAAGGACATTCAAACCATAAGTCAAGACACCAAAGGCAATTCACAACAAATATAGAAACCTTAAGAAATTGTCATTGTTTGGGCTCTTCTGGAAGATGCAATGTTCTCTCAGATGTGTATTTAATACATTTTTAATGATTCAATTTCTACATTGCAGAGCCAGCATTTACTAGTAAGTAAGGGTATGGGAAATAATTGGCATAAAATACTTGGAAGTGGGGACTGAGACATTGATACCTGGGTCTATGACAGTCTGTGTCCCGGAAGGTGTTCATGACATAAAGTCGGTGATGTTCTGTCTTAAAAATTGTTTTTCTTTCATGTGCCAAAAAATAAGAGTAATTAAAGGGGCTAAGGGACTAATCATGATGCCGTTTTTGTTACTACTTTTTCTTTCCCAAGATAGGAAAGAAGGGTTGAGAAAAATGTTTGAATGGATGAATATTTGACACCTAGAGCTGTCTACAATACAGTGTTTGAAAATGAAATATATTTGCTATGGCTACCTTACCATTCACAAAATATTGCTGCCAGAGATCAGCATAAACCTGAGCATCAACACAAAGTTGAGTAAAAGATACCCAAAGAATATTCTGATGCCTCAGCTCCTAATGTATCGCCGCCATTCATGCCTCAGGAATTTGCTCTGCTGTGTATTTTTATCACTGGCAAGAGTTTGAAATGAACTTTAAAGTACAATTTACAATCTATTAACTTATAGTTTGGGGGGAAAATCCATAGGATGAAGTAAAGCAATATAAAATGGCATTGCATGATAGCAAGACTTTTTAAAAGTCTCTACTTCTAGGGCAGTGCTTATAAGAATTTATTAGCAAATGTTACATGCCATATGGTAACTGCGATTTATAAACTGCAGGTGTTTCATTCCATTTTTTCAATTATTAAATAAAAATATTTTTATGGCAAGAATTTTTCCCTTGTTCTCGCCTAGAACATTTTTACCAAATTGGCCATTACCTCATCTAGTCGCCTTTGTTTAAATGAGCTTTAAAACACCCTCTGTAGACATTTTCATTCAGACACACTTGGAATCAGGTAGAAACCTACAAAGAGGTTTCTCTGCAGAATATTGATTCTATAACTTGACCGTTTGTGTAAATCTACATAAATACTCTTGAACAAAATATGTAATGGGAAGGCCTTTCAGCACACTTCTGGGGCATTTTCTCAGGAACTACCACAAGAGGAGCCGACTGCCAACGCTTTCCTCTGCCCTCCCACCCACTACCTCCCCTGGGCTCTGGTCAAGTCTGCCTTGTTTCCATGGCAGGGTGCTGTCCCATTTTTCTGATGTTGGACTTGAGTGGTACCTATCTAGCTCACCTCAATGAAAGAGCCTATAAAGCGTTTTTTTGCCAGCTGCTCTGCTGCTCCATACCAAAAGCCATACATTCTTTATGGAAATAACTAGAGGCCTGGTGCATGAAATTTGTGCACAGGGGGAGGGTCCTCTCAACCTAGCCTGCACCCTTTCCAATCCAGGACCCCTGGGGATTGGGCCTAAACCGGCAGTCGGACATCCCTCTCACAATCCTGGATCACTGGCTCCTTAATCACTCACCTGCCTGCTTACCCCAACTGCCCGCCCCCACTCACTGCCTCTGTGTGCCAGCCTGATAACCCATAACTGCCCCCCCTGCCAGCCTGGTTGCTCCTAATTGCCCCCCACTGCTGGCCTGATTAAAGAGAAAATAAACAAATGGGACTACATCAAAATAAAAAGCTTCTGCACAGCAAAAGAAACCATCAACAAAACAATAAGAAAACCTACTGCATGGGAGAACACATTTGACAATGTTACCCGCTGGCCTGGTCGCCCCATGCAGCCTGCTTGTTCAGTCGTTTGGTTGTCCCTCACTAACCCACCTGCTGGTCTGGTTGCCCCAAGCAGCCTGCTTTGTTCAGCTATTTGGTTGTCCCTCACTAACACCCCTGCCAGCCTGGTCATAGGGCAGCCATCTTGTGAGGGTGTGAGGGTTAATTTGCATATTACCTCTTTATTATATAGGATGATCATCTCAAGGGAGATTGGTCAGGAGCCAGCTAGGGACAGTGAATGGAGGAGGTTTTTAAACTGCAACCTTGAAGCTAGCCATGGAATCCTAACTGGAAGTGGCCCAAGCTAGAAGGAATTTCAACCAGGGAGTCAGTCGCAAGCCTCACAGAGTTTGAAGGGCTGGAGGGGGATACCACTATATCTTTCAGGCAGGATCTTAGCCAGGTTTCTATGAAGCTATATTAAGGGAGATTTTTTTTTTTGAGTCGGCATTTGGATTCAAAGAACTGAAATAGGTAAGGGAAGAAATCTCATATCCCATCTGTTTACAGAGCTTAGACTGGATAGACCTAATATTCGACTCCTACAAAAACATTTGGGGCTGAGCAGCATTCAGGAGCTTTATTGGGAAGAGGGTATAGGATTTGAATTAGAACATTTACATCCAAACAAGTCAATGCGATTTGTGGCTTTTTACTTTAAGGTAACGATAAAATGGTGACAAGTAACATGTACTGAGCACTTAATATTCACCAGCAATTATTTTAACTGCTTTTAATGTTTGTTAATCCTCACCTGAGGATTTCTTTTCAATGAAGTTTTAGAGAGTGGAAGTGGGGGGAGAGAGAAACTTTGATGTGACTGGAATCAAACCAGAGACCCTTCATTCTGTGGGGTGACACTCTAATCACTGAGCCAAACTGGCAAGGTCTATGCTAACAGCTTTATATGTCACTAAAATATATGACATTGCCATATGATCAAATTTTGGCAATTTCGTGTTCTCCTTCATAGTTTATTATTTAATTTAATATTCACAATAACTTTATGCATAAACATCATCATACCAACCTTGGAGATAAAGAAACTAGTCTTTTCTGTCTTTTGTTGAGTATGCAATATTTTAAGTACTTGATAATAATTAACCTATTTATTTTCTCAGTGCCCCAATGAGATAGATGATACCCAGAAATTAAGCTCTAAATACAGATGATAAAGCTGAGGTACCAGAGAAGTAAAGTACATTGCCAATGATTCCAGCAACAATGCACTAAGATACAAGAAGATCAGGGCTTTTCCAGCATCATAATTAGGAAAGTGCAGCCACACTTCAACCCAGACCTTTCTGACTTACAGACTATGCTCACAAGAACTATTCTATCATGTGACTGAGAAGGAAATAAAATAAGCCAAAAGAGCGTTCTGTAGTTATTAGGGATGAAAAGTTCAGGTTCTATTTTAAGAGAGAAAATAACATTTATTGAATGTCCATTATAAGATAGAAATTGGACTGACAATCGACATCTATTTTCATTCTTCTAAATGGAAACAGATCCCTATTTTAAAGATGAAAATAATTGGTTGAGTGGAGTTAAGTAACTTGTCCATATTGACAAGGCAGGTGTTCAAACCTAAGTCTGTCTCATTCTAGTTCTGTGACGCATAATAGCTGCTGAGTAGTCGGAGAAAATCTTTAGGACTTTGCAGGTGCCTAGGAAGCTAGGTACCTTGTTCTCTTGCAGGCTGGACCCAGTAGTGATGCAAAGGTTACTAGTCATGCCAAGCCAGGCAGAATTCATAGTCACAGCCTCCATTAGGCTTCCAGTGTCTTCTCTTCTGCAAGAAACTTTGCACTCCAGTGCCAGGATCAAATCCTGGTCTCCACAGGCCTTCTCACACAGATTGCTACCAAGAAAGTAAACAGTCTAAAATAAAATCACTGCTCTGAAGGAGAGAGGAAAGATAAGAGGCTTGACTGCCCTGCTTATTGCATGCAAGACAGGTTGGGCTGCAGCTGGTGCGTGGGAAACTCATTATGACCACTTGAAGCCTTGGCAAGTGCAGCAGGAAACCTGAGCGCCCAGCGAGGAGCCTCCTGGCCCAGTCGTCAATCAATCTGCTGTCAGGTCAGGGCAGACAGCACAGAACAAAGTGAGGCAGCAGATTAGGCCCCAGTAGAGCACGTGGTCAGCTAAGTAGGAAAACAGGGCTGGATCATGACCAGCAGGGATGGTTGAAGCCGCTCAGAATAGAATGATCTGCAGTTTCTCAGAAGTAGACAGACGTGTGACAAGGGACTCTGGAGAGAGGTGTGGCTTCATTATTAATGACAATAATAATGATAATGATAGTAACAATCTCATAAATACCTTACTGTATTAATCAGGACCCTGGCATTAAACAGAATTCCAATCAGAAGGGTTCACTAAGGAAATATTTAACTAAGTGGCAACTTACAGCAACGAGGGCACGTTTAAGAAAACCCCAACAAAATACTGAGATACCCAGAAGCTAGCAACAGCCTGAAAGGGGCAAGGGGCTAACGTGCTGCTGAGGACCAGCGATAGCTCAGGGGAGCTGGAATTCCAAAAGCACGTTAGGAAATCTGATGCTGACGCTGGGAGGCAGTCAGGAAGTCATTCCTGGCCTTGGTTTTTCTCCTGCTCTCTGCTCTCTTGCCAATGAGTTTCATTGGCAGAACCAACCCCAAGCCACATTGGAAATGGGGTGCCAATGATGCAATCTATGCCGATAAGCAGCGGAGAGATGTGCATATAATGTTTCTGAGTGGACAAATACATCAACTATCTACCTTGGCAAGTGGTACAGTCTTTAGAACAGGGATCTCAAACACAAATATCTACATGAGACAAAAAGGTATGCAAATGCCGGAGAGAGCAGCATGAGTCAATGATGGATTATTGAGCATATGCGCATGTAACTAACTTCCTTCCAGCCGTGGGGCAATGTGGACAAGCACAAGTAGAAGGTCCATTTTTGGAAGTGAAGTAGAAAGCCCCCATTACTATGTGAAATCTCCTTAATTTGAAATATTGACAACTAATAGGGAAAAATACTAGATTTGCTAATGACCAAACAAAACACATCTGTGAGAGATGTTAATCCCATTTTCAGGGAGTAAAGTAGATTACGATGTGAATTCTACTAATTTTTAAACATGGCAATTCTATGAAAAATAACTAGAACCTGTTATGACCAAACAAAAAAACCTCCTTCCTTCGAGGTGTTCATTTCACTGCCCAACAGTATTGGGTCCCCCAATCACATCTCTCAGCTCACTTTTACGCAGACATTCATGAAGCAAAGAGCTCCTCTGTGGGGAACCTAATGCACTTCTTTCTCAACAGCAATGATTTCACTTTTCTGCCTGATGGGTTTTTCTCTCCCTGTCATACTACCCTTGCAGAAATCATTCAGCACCCAAGCCTGAGTAATGGGAAATGCAAGCAGGGCTCACATTGACCAGTGTGGTACCAAACTAGTTGACGCTCATTCCCCGTTTCACGCCCTTGGCTTGACAATCCCAAGACTCATACACATGGCTCCTCAGAGAGTTCAAGCACAATCACCCACAGTGGTACCCAAAGGATGAGAATGCATCCTTACATTGGCTTCCCCTCCCTTGTGTTTCCATTTTCCTGAGTCCTTTGCTACTGTACCTTTGGATAGAATACCAAAATAAACGACCTGTGAACAATCTTTTTCTTAGGCTCTGCTTTCTGGACGCCATCATTTTGAAAATTCTGCTTTAGAAAAAAAATAAAAAGACATCCTGACTTTGTCTTTGGTACAACGGTATATGCCAAGTACAAATACATATTAGTCATCAAGGCTGTACACATCGACCGACAAAAATTATTTTGCAGTGATTTGTAAGCAATGTCATCTAATTACTCATAATGCTTTGAACTTATTTCAAAATAATGAAAACCCTCCATTCCACAGAACACATCTCACACACCCACAGTGGGATAGGTGGGCAGTTAGGCAAAGATAAAAGGTTTGGACTGCCACTGGACATTTCTCTTCAGATTTCAGGTCTCCTTAAAAATTCTCATTTGCTTCGTCCCCTCCCATTTTTATTGATCTGCTTTCATCTCCTCCGCCTCAGGAGTCAAGATATTTCCTGGGCTGCAAACATAGGCTCCCAGAAACACTTTTTGATAGCCAGCTACTAACTAAGCAATTGTGTTTATTCAGTGCTTATTTGTACCTAAGAGGGGCCTGATGCAAATGAGGTGAAGGGTGTCATCCACCTGCAAGCCTCTCCCTGTTTAAACACTGCAATACTCTCTTTACACCTCAAAATCAGCCTTCTACTTCCATTTACAATGTCCTTGAGCTCATTTTTTGTGAGCCCAATGCCACCACTTTTATATCTTAGGCCCAGGGCAAGGAAGGCACCTAGAGTGGGAACAGTAGGAGGTACTCTCTGTCATAGTCCTGTCAGCGCCAGCTGTGCCCTTGCATAAACCTGGGAGTCCTTAAACTGTCCACCCTCAACCTAAGCAAAGCTTAGGCTCATTCAAGAAATGGTGGATAAGAAGAAAACATTTTCTTTCCGGCCCCAAAGAAAGAAAATTTATGCTTCTCCTCACTCTTCTTCACATCTAATGATGTAATTGGTATCAGCAAATCACTAAGGTTCAAAGTATATAATTGCCAACTAGAGAACAATATAATATATGGGAATTGCAGAAACACACAGAGCTCACACTCAAGCTTGGCACACACACATGTGAATGGGACAAGACTCAGTCGGTTGCCTTCCTGTGACAACACACAATATATCAGGATACCTTAAAGCAGTGGTTCTCAACCTTCCTAATGCCGCGACCCTTTAATACAGTTCCTCATGTTGCGGTGACTCCCAGCCATAAAATTATTTTGTTGCTACTTCATAACTATAATTTTGCTACTGTTATGAATCACAATGAAATATCTGATATGCAGGATGTATTTTCATTGTTACAAATTGAACATAATTAAATGGTGTCGTGAGTACCTATTGTATGCTAAGCACCGTGCCTTGTGCTGTGAACACAGAGATGAATCAGATTCGTGGGGGTTTCATTTCAGGAAAGTAATTGAATCTATCTTCCTGTCACTGTGAAGATGACAGAGCACAGTGACAGAAAGTTCATAAAAGTGTGGAAAAGGCTCTTTCAGTAACACATTACATATTCTAACTGTCCTTTCAGCATCACGGCTTCGTGAGAGGTGAACTGACTAAGGAGCAATTTTCAAGTGGCAGATTGAAAATGAGACATGACATGTACGGTTTGAATACAAAGGTGCCAATAACCACTTGCCACATTTTAATAATAACTACTAGTAAAAACCATTCATTAGTTCCAGGGGGAACTGGTAGATGGCATAATAAACTCTTACTGAAATGAAGCATTGAAAAGAATTCACTTCACATGCACATGTACTGGCCTGGGTCTGATCACTAAACTTCATTTTAAGAAGAATAATTTAAGCCCAAAATGCCAAAGCAAAATTAGGTTCAAAATGTCAAAATGGCTCATCACATTGCTTAGGGGCAGAAGCTGTGGACGCAGACAGCATGGGGTCGCTGCTCAACTAGGTCCCTTGCTGTCTAGTGCACTTTGAACAAGTTAACACTCCATCCCTTAGTTTCCTCATCTGTAAAATGACTAATGTAATAATTCCTCCTTCACAGGGTTCTGATGAGAAGTAAATGAGTTAGCAATTGTAACATTCTTAAATCAGAAGTGGGGATTTTCCAGCACTCATTAAAATGTTTTAATATAATTATTATGGCCTGGAAATATGAGTAATCATTTTTCTAATGTATTCATATTTGTCCAAGTAGATAAAATAAAGTTGCAATGAACTAAA
Source organism: Myotis davidii (assembly GCF_000327345.1). Taxonomy (NCBI): domain Eukaryota; kingdom Metazoa; phylum Chordata; class Mammalia; order Chiroptera; family Vespertilionidae; genus Myotis; species Myotis davidii. The sequence continues at coordinate 2,579,876 of NW_006285040.1, forward strand.
TATAGTAAATTAAAATATATATTATTGTGGGAAATACATGATATAAAATACAATTATTTTAAGAAATATTTTTTTAAATATATTTTATTGACTTTCTACAGAGAGGAAGGGAGAGAGATAGAGAGCTAGAAACATCGATGAGAGAGAAACATTGATCAGCTGCCTCCCGCACATCTCCCACTGGGGATGTGCCCGCAACCCAGGTACATGCCCCCGACCGGAATCGAACCTGGGACCTTTCAGTCCGCAGGCCGACGCTCTATCCACTGAGCCAAACCGGTTTCGGCAAGAAATAATTTTTAAGTGCACAAATCAGAGGCAATAACTACATTCACAATGTTGTCAACCATCAGCATTATCTCCAAAATGTTTTCATCACCTGCTCCCAAAAAAACACACACCTCAGTAATCATTAAGCAGTAACTCCCCATTCCCACTTCCAGTCCCTGGGAACCTCCAATGCACTTTCTGTTCATAAATTTGCCTAGTCTAGGTTTTCATGTAAGTGGGATCATATAATATGTGCCTTTTATGTCTGGCTTATTTCACTTAGCAGGATAGCATCAACATTCATCCATATTTTAGCATGTATCAGAACTTAATTCCTTTTATAGTTAAATATTATTACATTGTGTGGATATATTACTTTTTTTCATTCACCTGTTTTTGGATACTCAATTATTTCCACCTTTTGACTACTGTGAATAAAGCCAAAATGAACACTGGTACACAAGTATCTATTTGGTTCCCCATTTCCAACTCTAGTGAGTAAAAATCTAGTAGTGGAATTTCTGGGTTATATGATAATTTTGTTTAGCTTTTTGAGGAACTGCCATATTAATTTTTGCAGTGGCCAGACCATTTTCCTTCCCATCAGCAGTGTGTGAGGATTCCAGTTCCTTTACATCCTTATCAGTATTTGATATTTTCTGATGATGATGATGATGATGATTATGATGATGGTTGTCACCTAGAAGGTCTGAATCTGTATCTCATTGTAGTTCTGATTTGTATTTACCTAATGATAATGATGTTGAGAACTTTTCATGTGATTATTGACCATTTAAAATGTTTTCAAGTCCTCTGCACATTTTTAAATTGCTGTTAAAAAACATGTATTTTTGTCATTGAATTGTAGGGGTTCTTTATATATTCCAGACATCCACCCCTTATCAGATATATGATTTACAAATATTTTCTCCCGTTCTGTCGCTTGCCTTTCACTTCCTTGACAATGCCCTTTGATGCAAATAACTTTTTAATTTTGATGAAATTCAATTTATCTATTTTTCTTTTGTTGCCAAGGTATGAAGATTTATCTTTTTGTTTAAATCTAAGAATGTTATGATTTTAAATTAAACTAAATATAGTAAATTGTTTTTAAAATAATACCATATACTATTAGTACTGTTATTCACCCAAAACTATCCATATGACATTAACACTCTTGCTCTCATAATTTGTGGCAGAGATATTGCATTTATGATCATAGCATTCTTCTGGCATTGTATGTATCTATAGCTACCATCCTTACCCATAGTCACCTCTTTGCACCTATCTGAGAGACTCATACAAATGCTATCAGGCAGCTCTTTAAGACATGAGCTTACAACAAAGAGTGCTACTGATCTCAAGTACCAGTAACAAGCAGCCTTTGACCCTGAGGATGCATAAGAGAAAATTTCAGCTAAAACTTTGATTGGTTTAAGAAAAAAAAATCCTTGGTAGTTTTTATTAGGTACAAGCTCAACATAGAAATTCCAAAATTTATGCCAAATCTGAATAACTTAGTTTTTCCCTTTTCCTAAATATTCCTTCTGTCATTCCTTCAGTTATCAAAGAATTCATCACAGAGGTCCATTCAAATAAAACCCCTTTAGTGTATTTTAAAATGTCTTCATGTTAAAAATAACAATTAATAATGTTATCAGGAAGTAAATTATTTCACAAGATCAGGTACATATGCATTAGAAAAAAAATATTTAACATCCAATTTAAAGCAGGGCATGGCACTCTATATTTTAAATGCTGTCAGTCTAACTTCCTAATTAAATAATGTAGTATTTACAATGAGCTAGTGGAATTTTCTGGTAATACTTCCCCTAGTGACTGCAATGAAGGGCTTAGAAATGCCCAATTCAATAGCTCACGGAAAGAGGATAAAAATCAGCTAACTTTATATGTTAGTGCTCTGTGCATTAATACAAAGGCACTTTACATATATTATCTCCAGAAATGAAGATACTTTTCCAGAAGTATAATAAGATAACTATGGAAAAAGTGATACTGCTCAAGTAAAAACACATCTGAGGTATGAACTGACTTCACTGCCGTGTTTTGTATTGTTGATAGTTTGGGTGAGTAAGCGGAAATCTTGTAGAGCTGACATAACCACTTCCACTTCAGAGAACCAGTTACAGACGCGCTGAGTTCCATGAACTCAATGAGGTTCAACATTCAAACACTGGAACCGATGGTGAATCTCAAAGACACTGCCTCTTCAGTCCACAGGATTATTTTTGAAAGTGTATTTTACAACACTTTGAATATTCACAGATTTCTTATTTCCTAACTCTCCATAATAGCCCTATCTTTTATCAGGTAAGCTGAAACAAACCTATGTCTAAATCTAGAGTGAAAAAAGGCCTATGGATGAAGCATTTTAACTTAACTAGTTATTTCAAAAAATCGATGTGATAAATGGTCTTACTTCATTCTACTACTATGTTTTTAATAAGAAGTTGGTTGTTTCCTTCAACTGGCAGGTGTTTTGGGATGTATATTCATGACCTTATAAAGAAACCTCTGGGGCAAGTATGTGGCTCACTGATTTGGCATTTAAGAGGAAGGGAAAAAAAAATCTCTCTAGGTTGATTTTATTTTTTTTTCATGAGAGACAGAGTATCTTAGGCTTCATCTTAAGTCTATGAACCTTGTCGCTTCTTTAAGGAATAAGTGTCTTAAAAATGACAAAATTGTGTCTTCAACACCTTTAACTGGCTTACCCATGTTTGAAGCAGGGCCTCAGGTTACTACTATGAAAATACAGAGGAAGTTACAGACTGTGATGGGAATTTATATTAAATTAGATCCTTCCTGAACTGGTAAAATGCATGAAAAAATGGAAATAAGGAATAATAGTGCCAGTCATTCATCACTTTAGAGACATATTTTAAAATATCCATAAAAGTCTATACGGTTCAGAAACTATTCTCATTTTAACAATATTATGCCTCTGTAGACCTCATAATGAAAATAAATATTTGCAATGAAATCTCACTTTGTACAGTACAGGACAATTAGATTTTTAAAATATTCTATCTTTATGTCATTTTACTCTTGTCCCAGTGAGTGACTGCAATTACATTGTATATACAGCACATACTTGAATAGTGAAATTTTCCATCAGTTGTCTTTAAAATCTTGGCATGAACTGCAACTAAAAAATAATTGTGTGCATGGCAAGTGAGCTTTAAAATCATTTTTCAAGTCTGTACTGCTTTCAGCAGAACCTTTTCACTTTTGATTAATACTCTTTCCTGTTTTCTGGTTCAGAACACTGCTTCCTAGAGCTATGGAATCAGTTTGTGGAGTGCGTTTGACCTGCACTCCACTGGATAAAAATAAGTGTCAATCCAATTATATCAAAACATCTGTTTCTTCAGCATCTTCAGGTTATCAGGGACAATACGGGGACTCAAAGGTTACATTTTTTGAGTGTGCGCAAAGTGTCAGTAAAGTGAGTTCAAATAACATTTCAAGAGACTATTGTGTTTCCTCTAATCTAGTCCGTCAGATGGTTTTGGATGAAGTACATATAAGAACAAGAGCTCAAAAGTTCACTCCAAGTTCTTATTAAAACAAAACAAAGGCAAGTTCATCGTAAAGGCCTGTGGATTTATATGTATTTGTATAAGCCTTTATGGTTATTGCTTATATTTCAGTGCCATCAAAAAGCAGTAATTATCTTCTTTCCTTCACTCCCCTCCGTAACCTCTACTTGCCATATTCCACCCCAGTATTAAGAAAACAATTTGAGCCAAAAGGTTCCATTTCATTTGAGAGTGTTGTCATCATTAGGAAACACTTTGTTCTCATATTTGAAGACCACCTATGACAAGACGTGAAGTTAGAAAGAAGGAATCACATTTTTATTTCTACAAACCCACTACTTATATTCCCCCACTTTTTCTTTCCAATACATATACCACCATTCCCTGCTCTGCCTCCCATCCATAACGATGCACAAAGCACACATTTGTTTTTAAGAGCTGAGATAAGAACAGCAATGGGAAAGATAGGAGTGGGCAAGCTGTGGGAAACCTTGCAGAATAGTTTATTTTTATTTTTTTAAATATATTTTATTGATTTTTTACAGAGAGGAAGGGAGAGGGATAGAGAGTTAGAACCATCGATGAGAGAGAAACATCGATCAGCTGCCTCCTGCACACCTCCTACTGGGGATGTGCCCACAACCAAGGTACATGCCCTTGACCAGAATAGAACCGGGACCCTTGAGTCTGCAGGCTGATGCTCTATCCACTGAGCCAAACCAGTTAGGACCCTGCAGAATAGTTTAAACAACCAAAATGCATGGTAGAATTTAAATTTTCCAGAAATACAAGACAATGTCAGTCTATCCCTATCTCTGATATGCTATGATTAGATAAATATTTTTAATATCCCGAAGATTCACAATATTCTTGTGAAAAGCTACAAGAGAATAATGGTGACAGAAAAACATATTAAGAACATGGACTTAGCCCTGTGTGTGAAGGTTGACTCTCCACAGTGCTGGCTCTGTTTCCTCGGACAAGTTACTTAAAGCCCATAAGTGATATTACCATCCTTACTTCAAAGATGAAGAAACTGACGCTGGGGGAAAATGGAAGTCCAGGCTAGCATGAGACGTAGCCAAAATTTGAACTCAGGCACATCTAATACAATATACATGCTCTTTTTCATTATTCTGCCATGACTAATCATCTCCATAATTGTACAGGATATCCATCCTGCATGGAACGCCCTCAGCCTGAGGTCTCACGCATGGCAAATGCTCAGTAAATGTCATCTATAAAAGTATGTTTAATGAACTTGGCTGGACAAAGGCAGTTTGGTTTGAGTTGTGAAACAGTAGGGGCAAAGTTTGGCATTGGTTAATGTGGACAAATCTCCTAGTGCAAAATTTGGAAGATTAATTAGGCTGATGCAATGATTTTTGAAAATTCTTAGCCAAGTTGCCATAAACGTGTCCAAGAGTGTGTCTTCTCTGTATGTTCATGTAATTTTACTCAAAAGATGAGCTATTATTATTCATGTACATAGACTGTATTTAGGTGCAAATGAGGTATCCATGATTTCACAAGTGTCCAAGATAATAATTGTTTTGGTGAACACAAGCCTGAGAGTCAGAATCCTGGCAGCTGCAGCTGAAGTGAAAGAGGGACTTTCAATCTCCCAGAGCAGATTTGTCCCAGCAGGGACTGGGCCCAGGAAAATGAGAGAGAGGCGTACAAAAAGCAACCATGGGCCAGGATTCAAACCAGGTTATGTTAAATTAGAGGCTTCATGTAAATACACAGGCTTTCTCTTGAGAAGCATATGAGGCTGAAATCTATTTATTTCTTTAGCACTCTCATTCACACAGTCTTTTGTCAATGATATATCTAACTTCATGTAGGGTGGGTGCATCAGCTATGACCTATGACAACTTACACTACCCATAGTTTATTTTATTGCTTTGTGGCTCTTTAGAATGCATCAATCACTTTAATGTTGTTGCTAGTAGGATAACAAATTATCATGAATATACCACAATATTTTTAAAACCACAATTTAGAATCTGTTTTAGAATGAATAATTATGTGGGAGACAACTTAGTTAAATGGAAAAGAATAGAGTAATTCAAGGGACCAATTAGTAATTATACGCAACTAAATCACTTAAATATTATTTATCTGGCCTTGGTTTCTCCAAGCAGAAAAATGGCTTGATTCCTTTTTATCCACATTACCTCCATTATTAAAATGGTAAGAGAACTCATATGCAGTTTTCATGAAAAATGGCAAACCCATGTTTGTCCATTTATTTTTACAATGTCCTAAAATAAGTGCTATTGACTGACTTAAAATGGCGTCTTATAAAGTTGAATATAGTGTGAACTTTGTGTAGAAATAAAGCAATGACCGTGAAATAATTTAGATTTAGATGATTAACCTCAGATATAGAAGCTTAAAGTGGGTATTTTTAGATACTTGAATGAGCAAGTCAATTAGAGCAGGCTAAAACAATGTAATAGATTGCACCCTATTATTTATGATAGCTTTGTGATGAGAATCTCCTTTTCTGGGAACCTAGAGAAAACGTAGACAAATGTTGACATTCAGAATCTCCTTGTATTTTATTTTGACAGCATTTTGTCATCTCTTGTTTAATAGGTGGAGGAAATCTCCTGAGACTTATTGATTCTGAATGCACTAACATGAAAAACAAATCATTTGCAAGGGAAATTCTTGACATAGTGAATAAGGTAGCACTTACGCAAAATTCAAAAAACTAAATTGCGTCTACTGTCGTCTTTTATAAATATTTATGATACTAATTACAGTACTCTTTGCTAGTTTGTTATAGAATGGGCTAGCCAAATCTCATAAGAAAAACAGAAAATTTAGTAGGCAGTATCTTATTACCTCTATAAACTAAGACAGTGAAAATATTCAAATGTCTTAGTTTATAAATTTGTATATACATTACCTTCAAATGTTAACTGAAAAGAAAAATATAATTTTAGTACATAAAGCAGATTTGAACACTCATTCCCAATATTTGACAATACCAACCCAGTCATTTCAATCATCTTTGACCAAGGTACAGCCACTGAACACTATGTTCTTTACCTGTCTCTATTTATATTAAAAGATCCTAGAACTGAAATCAGTGTATTTCTTACTTCAATTCATCAGTTAATTTTGAATCATGTCAATATATAAAGAAATAAGTGAATTTTTTCTTATCAGAAATACATGCCTTGTGCTTATAACAACATCATCAAAAAAAGACTACCACAGAATGGAAGAAAACATTTGCAAATCATATAAGGGACTTGTAGTCGGAATACAAAAATTCTCTTACAACTCAATGATGAAAAAAAAAAGCAAGTCACATAATTTAAAAATAGGAAAGGATTTAAATAGATAATTCTCCAAAGAGACAGTTTTTTCATTTCTCAAAATGTTAGCCATAGAATTAGCTCATAACCCTACATGAAGTTAGGAATATGACTGACAAAAGACTTTGCAACAAATAAGGGTTTAGATTTATAACAGATCTCAGCCTCTTACAAAGCATATCTCCTCTTCAAGACAAAGCCTGAATATTTACATGAAGCATCTAATTTAACATACTGTGATTTGAATCCTGGTCCATAGAGTGCTTTATGCACCTCTCTTTATCATCCTAGGAATATCCTAGGTCAAATGGAAAAGGCATATTCAAACAAAAACATACACACAGTCATAGCAGATTATTTATAAGAGTCCAAAAGTGGAAACAAACCAAATGACAAGTTGATGAATGGATAAACACATATATCCACACAATGGAAAATTATCTATCAATACAAAGAAATGAAGTTGTGAGATATGCTAGAAGATGGATAAGCCTCAAAAACATGCTAAGTAAAAAAAGCCAGTCCATAGGCTATGTATGAAAAGTCCAGAATGGGCAAATCTATAGAGACAGGAAGTAGATTAGTAGGTGATTAGGGCTAGGCAGAGAAGTCAATGAGAGTGATTGTTAATGGGTACACTGTTTCTTTCTGGGGTGATGCATATGTCCTAAAAGCAGATTATGGTGATGATTACATGACTGTAAAAATACTGAAAACCAATTAATTATATAGGGGAGTTTATGATATGTAAATTATATTCCAATATAGCTATTAAAAAACTGTGTCCTTTTCTTTCTGCATCAGTATAAACCTTACCCTAGATTTCCCAATTACTCTTTATTTTTTGTTTATTGCTTTTGTTTTAGTTAAATTTAGTTTTATTTTATTCATGTGGAAATAAGCCATCCGAAATAAGCCTGTTGTTGGATGAACATTTACTTGTATTCATAAAACCTAATAGAATTATATCTATAAAAGAAACTCAAACTCCATAAGGAATATCAGTTTGAGGATTTCATGTTACTCTAGAAAATAATAATTTTCCAGATCCATATTAAGCTTTTGTCCAGTCTTTTACGTGTATCATGTCTAAATGTTTTGAATGTGTGTGATTTAAGAATAAATATTAAATGAAAACTCTAGGCTTCTGATATTTATAAAGAGTTAACTGTTATAAGGTTGAAACTCTGCTAAGTTGTATAGTTAGGAAAGCTAGTGAAGGTAATAAGAACCTAGGAGCACATTAAAAACCTCTTCAATAAATTCATCCGTTGAAGTCACTGCAAGGAAGAGAGAATAATGGAGAGTAATAAGTGGGTACAAATCATAGCATAGAAATGTATTTCAGGTATTTTTCTTGGGACAGATTTTTTTTTTAAAAAAAAGAAGAAAAACAAATGTAACTAAGTATTGCATAGCTCATTTTTCTAACAGACTTATGGTAAGTTATTTGGGATGATTTTTTCATGATAAATAAAAGTCTGGAAAAAACACACACACACTACTTTACCATTCATCACCAGATATGTATTCAAGTCTGAGAAGTTAAAAAATATTCTCTAAATTTTACCGCCCTTACTAACTGTAACTTGAAGTTATTTTATTTTCCTTGGTTTCCACATGCAAATATCGTAGAGTTGCATCTTTAAAATCCCAGTCACGATATGATATGATTTGGCCATTAGATATGACTCTATTCCTAGATAGCACTGTAACAACAGGAAGATCAATTAACCTCATTGATAAATGAAGAAGTAAGCAGTGATGTCTAAGATTCCTTCTAACCATCAAAGGTTATGCCATCTTTCTGCTTTGTTGTTTTTTTGTTAATTCAGAGTCTAGTTATAACAGTTTGATCTACAGCCTTGCCTGCAAATGGTCAAGATCAGAACTCTGAAGACTGTTCTCACAACTGCAGTGGCAAGAGCAACTTCAGATAAACCACAAAAGAGGAAAATGCCTAGTGGAGAAATCCAGAAAAAAACAGCTCTATCTGGGACGGTGTTTTGATGTGTCAAATTGATTGCACTACCACAAGGATGGCAGGGAGTATGGCAGCCATTTTGTAACATGCACATTTCCTTCTAGTGTTTGAATCAAACACTAACCCGGGTGCTGCTGTGAGTAGATTATGCAGAAGTAGTTAAAGTTCCAATCCATTGGCTCTAAATAGGAGACACTATCCTGGTGGGCCTGACTTAATCAGCAGAAGCCCTTTAAAAGAAGGCTTGGGCATTCCCCCAAGCCATACTCCACCATTATTGCTCTATAATTTATTTTTCCTTTTAGGACCTTCCTTTCCGGATTTCCTGTGACAATAGCCTCAGCCAGTGCCTGTGGGGGTTTCAGTCTGATCATGATCTTCCCTTTCTGACTCCCTGCCCATGAATTTCAGACTTACTTCAACTAGTCCTCATAATCGTGTACACTGATTCCTTGAATCTCTGTCTCTCTTTTTCCCTCTTTCTTGATAGATAAATAGATTGATAGATAGATAGATATGTATTGACTACATTTTTGCATAGACAAGGCATTTCTAAGAAGTCTGGAAATGCATATTTCTCTCTTTTCCACTCAGTTTCCAGCAGCTCAGCTAATGCAATTCTAATTGACACAGTTAGAGAACGTACATAAATTTATAAAAACAAACAAACACATCAAAAAACACTAAGTAAAAGCCAACAAATCCAACTCCAAAATATCCTTATATATTTAAATTTCCACCCTTAGCTATACATCTTTGGCCTTTACTCATAATATCAGTTTTGGGGGTAGGTGTGAGAAGTGGGAAGTAGAGGCCATATGTTTTCCATACCATTTGGAGTATGACATTAACACAAAATAAGGATTTACTACTCGGATACCCATGTTCTATCAAGAATAGAGGAACAATAGAAGAAATCCTTGTGGCGATCTCCTCAAGAGCACCAGGGGCCTTGACTTACAAGTGTCCCGACTAATGAGTTTTTTGAGATACCAGCTGTCTCTCAGCCGACTTTTTGCATTGAGTTGATAGAGTAATTTGAGTTAGCGAGCTCCTTAATGTGCTCAGTCTTGGAACGAATTAAACTCGTAAGTCAAGGCCCCACTGTAGTTAAAAACTTTTCTTGGCCACAGATTACACTGGAGCTGCAGCTGTCCATTTGTGAATGTCTGATTCACCAGACACAGCTGGTGAGAAAAAGGGGTTGATGTGTTTCTATGCACATGAGCCCATCATCATTCATAAAATAGTGACCTGTTTAAGGCCAGTTCGTAATGTTTTTTCACTATCTGTATCATAACAAGTTTCTATGAATTTGTAAATTCAAGTTGGTTATAGCATCGACTTGAACCATTTAAATTTTATTTAAATTCGGCGGAGCCAGGCTCTAAATAACTTACTATTTTGGGTTGCTGGAGTTGTCATAGAGATCCACTAAGAAAGTCCCCTGATGAAAAATGTGTTAATTAATTTTATACCCTCAAAATTAATATAAAAGTATCCATAAGATATGCTTTCGTGCACACTTTTAAAATTGTAGTGAAGAAAATTTAACATGAAATCTGTACACTTAACACATTTTTAAGTGTACAATACAGTATTGTTAGCTATAGGCACAATGTTATATATCAGATCTCAAGATGCATTTACCTTGCATAACTGAAGTTTTATTCCTATTTGCCCACCCCCAAGCCCTTGGCAACTATCATTCTGTTCTCTGCTTCTATGAGTTTGACTAGTTTATATATCTCATATAGGTGAAATCATATACTTATCCTCCTTCACTGCTTATTTCACTTAGTATAATGTCCTTAAGACTCACCCATGTTGTTGCATATGACAGAATTTCCTTCATTTTTAAGGCTGAATAACAGTCCATTATATATACATGTATCACATTGATTTTTATATTAGAGAGAGTGGAAAGGAGGTAGAGAGGGAGAGAGGAAAGGAGTAACATCCATGTGAGAGAGATACATCAACTAGTTGCTTCCCCCATAAGCACCAACTAGGGTGGGGAGCAAACCAAACCCAAGTATATGCCCTTGACACTGGAAATTGAACACATAACCCTTAGGTCTGCGGGCCAACACTCCAACCACTGTACCACACCAGCCAGGGCAACATTTTCTTTATCCAATTATCTGTTGATGAACATTTAAGTTGACTCCATGCTTTGGTTATTGAGAATTAATGTCACAATGAACACAGGAATACTATATTGTTCCAAGATCGTGGTTACAATTGTTTTAAATAAATATCTAGAAGTGGATTGTTAGATCACATAGCAAATCCATTTTTAACATCTTGAGAAACTTCTAGTAGAGAGGTTCCAGAAAATACGCGATTCTAATGTTCTACTAAATTACCTATTAAAAAGTGCTATTTGTTAGAAATCGAAGAAGTTCTGATTCTTCCCCTAGAAAAGCATTATAAAATCCACAATTTATGGGAATTGGGATAGTATTCTGAAAAGACCTACAAAAAATGACTAACAATTGGAATATAGGAACTATTTATTGTTAAGCCTAGAGGAGAATGGTTTATTGATATTCTTAAAGTGTATGAAGGGTTTCTGGGCAAAGAATGATGACCTCCTGCTTTCCATCTTTCTGAAGTACACTTACACTGAATGTGTGAGATTAAAAAATAAACACAGCCGAAACCGGTTTGGCAGTGGATAGAGCGTCGGCCTGCGGACTGAAAGGTCCCAGGTTCAATTCCAGTCAGGGGCATGTACCTGGGTTGCGCACACTTCCCCAGTGGGGGATGTGCAGGAGGCGGCTGATTGATGTTTCTCTCTCATCGATGTTTCTAACTCTCTATCTCTATCTCTCTCCTTTCCTCTCTGTAAAAAATCAATAAAATATATTTAAAAAAAATAAAAAATAAACACAATTGTCTTGGTGGTGGGCACTGTTAATCATTGAAATGATTTGGGCTGCAGTCACCTCCGCAAGCTTGTAAAAAGTAAATGATTTCGTTTCAACCTGAAGACGAGGTAATGAAAGTTGAACTCTGATGACTCCTACAAAGACTCGTTAATAGAAAACAACAGCTTAAATTAATTTTTCAAAAACGCACATGTCTCTTCAAGATAACTTCCAAATTGAATCTCACTGACAACAAGTGACTGACAGATATCTCAGGCTATAAAGAGATATGTTTTCTAATATATTTTAATGAATAAAGCTGAAATTTATGAACTCATGATTTATAGATATAATTAATTCGTTACAGATATAATTTTGAAAAGCTCTGAAAATTGTACTCTAAATTGCAAGATATATTTAAGGAAGTACCTTTTCAAATGTCACTTTACATAATACGGAAAGTATTATACTTCTATATAATTTTTAAAAGAATTCTCAAAGTTTGTTGTCTGGCATATTGTTATAAATAGAATAAATGCTGTTAAAATAAATCCAATAATTGAAGGGATTTAAAAGAAGAGATATGATTCTTGTCCTTGGGAATTTAAAATCCAAGAGAGGATTAGATTAGCAGTACTTAATTAGAGCCTGATGTATAAAAGTGAGATGGCAGAACAACACAAAGAATAGCAGGTGCATAGAAGATGGAGTTACAGATTCTGAGAAAATAATATTTCAACTGGGATTTTAAAGACTGAACAAGACATTTTCAAAACATAATGGAGTGGGTAGGCTAAGCAAAGAAATCCACCAAGGCAGGGGGAAAGAGAGAGGATGACATGCCAAATGAAATGAAAAGTTTAGTGTGCCTGGGAGGTGAAGTGATAAAACAGGAGCAGCGGAATGTCAGTTCTGACAAGATTATAAAGATGTTTTACTTTAAACTGCTCAATAAATATTCATATGCAAAAGAGTTTCCTTGGCCTCAACCCCAGAGTTCCAACTGAGAAGATAATTCTGCTGCGGCTTTTCCGAGGATCACAGTTCGAGAACCAGAGTACAAGGCAAGGGGAGCCAGTGAAGGTCACTGTGTGTTTTTGTGGTCCAGAGACACCTAATGAACCCTTCCAGAATTTTTGTAAGGAAGGCCAATTCCATCCATATTTTATTCATCAATAGCTTCACAAAGTGCTCAAAAGGACAATAATGCCACTGTCCTGCTAGACTGAAGAAGAAAACAGACAAATCTACAGAAATCTGTGGGCTGGACACTGAGTGCACAGTACATTAAGAGATGGCTGGATGTTTTTTTTTTTAGGCACAAAGAAACAGTAGGTGTACCTGGGCAGATAAAGTAAGGTTGATTAATTTACATACACAGCTGTCTTCCAGGCTGTCATCCACTTGATAGGATGGAGCAGCCTGATATTCCAAAAATGAATATTTCAGAAAAAAACGGTGACTCTTACCAATAAAAGGGGTAGGAAGTTGGCGAGGAGGGCAGTGAGAAATGTTTATAGTTATGTTGCCACTGGATAAATACCCCTAAGCCTAAAGCTAGCTGTGAGTGACAAAGCACTTCAGAGGAAATATGAGATATAAGACTTTTGAGTCAAAGGTTTAAGTCCTTAATTTTCAAGTAACCAGTAAGTGGTTTTCTTTAAAGTTTAAGAACTGATGCAGAAAAATGTTATTAGAGATAATGAGAACAGTCTTCTAATGTTTATGTGATAAAAGAAACTAAAGTCTGCACATGTTAGGCGTTAATTTTATGGATTTGGAAAATTTAAGGGATTAATTACATTTTATGGATTTGAGAAAAACAAACCTCAGTAGATATCACTAACCAGCTATACTTGTGCGCAGAGCATGAACTATTGAAAGGCTAGAAATAAATAATTATAGGGACATGTTTGAGGGTGGAAATGTAAAGAATTTGTCTCCAGGATAAACTTCCAATTATCTGCTTTATTAAGTAAATATGATGACTCTTTTTGAAGCCCTATCTAATTGGTATAAATAGTGCAATAAAAATTGTTTTAAAACCCTGCTGGGATGAGAGAAAAACCCTCATAAGTCAGTGGACTGAAAGAGGGAGCATAGAGCAGTTTAGGCAGGTCCTGTGTAAGGTGAGAGGTAACACACCTTGAAAAAAAAAGGAAAGGTATCACACCTTGAAAGCCCAGGATGCCTAACTGCATTGAGGATGGGGTCATTTCAAAATGGCCATTTTTTTGTTGTTGTTGTTGCAGTTTTATTGTTTCTTAAAGAATCCTGAATTTCTATATCATGAATTCATATTTATGTATAAATTTTTTTAAA
>NW_006285040.1:2594370-2624530 GCF_000327345.1 Myotis davidii
GAGAGGAAGGAAGAGGGATAGAGAGTTAGAAACATCAATGAGAGACAAACATTGATCATCCGCCTCCTGCACACTCCCTACTGGGCCCAGGCACATGCCCTTGACCGGAATCGAACCTGGGACCCTTCAGTCCGAAGGCTGACGCTCTATCCACTGAGCCAAACCAGCTAGGGCAATGAATTCATATTTATGTATAAATTAAGTCACTGATTATTTATCTAATTCTAAGTATTGCATACTGGAAAATATTCTAGAATTCAAGTGTTTATTGGGAAAAATGTGGAAGCAATAAAAAATGGGGTAATTCTCAAGTAGTATAGGGGAGAAAATATAATTAGAAAATTAATATTACATATTCATATATGTACACATAACTTATATTTAATTTTTAGATCATTGGTATAATAAATACAGAATCTATCTATATATATAAAAGCCTAAGGGACTGAATGACTGTTCAACCCTTCTACCATTTGACCAGTAGCTATGACATACACTGACCACCAGGGGGAAGAAGCTGAATACACAGGCATGGAAACATGGAACAGACTGATGAATCTTAGAGGGAAGGGGGGAAGAGATTAACCAAAGATCTTATATGCATGCTAGAGGCCTGGTGCATGGATTCACGCACTGGTGGGTTTCTTCGGCCTAGCCTGTGGGGATCGGGCCTAAACCAGCAGTCCGACATCCCCTGAGGGATTCCAGATTGCAAGAGGGTACAGGCCAGGCTGAGGGATCCTGCTGGTGCACGAATTCATGCACCAGGCCTCTAGTACTCAATAAAATACATGCACACCCTTATACTCATTTATTTTCTACTGATTTCAAAGCATGGAATACTCACATGTATTATTATAGTAGTTCATACATATTTCTCAGAGAGAAAATAAAAACATTTTCAATAGATGTTTTTATTTGTACTAAGTAATATTTATTTCCTTCTCTGATCATTATTCAGTACATGACAACTTACTTCTTGAAAGAATAGTATCATCTAGCCTGTCCAGTGCAGCTCAGTGGTTGACCCTTGACCCATGAATGAGGAGCTCATGTTTTGATTCCTAGTCAGGGCACATATCCAGGTTGTGAGCTCAGTGAGGGGCATGAGGAAACAGTGGATCGATGATTCTTTCTCACCATTGATGTTTCTATCTCTCTCTCCCTCTCTTCTCCTCTCTGAAATCAATAAAAACATATACATTGCCTTAAAGTATAGAATCTAAACACTAATGTCTGTATGTGAGAAATACAGGGTACAGATGAAAATCAAATTTTGCCCATTTGAGTTATAAAGATCCTGTGTTTTATTTCAATATCAGTCCCACTGATCTAAATTTACTTTTAAAAAATATTTCCTTGCCTATATAGATAAAGAGTTTGAGCCATTAGTGAATTCTGTTAGAATTATAATGAAGACTGGAGGATGCTATCTTTCAATAAAATCTCTATCATATTAAGAAAAGAATATGTGATTGGAAAGACATTACTCATTATTAGAATTAGGCATGAGAGCAAGTTCCAGATAAATAAATACGCTTAAGCTATGTCCTATTACATTCCAGTTAGGCTATTTCCTATTAAGTGCTTTACTAATGAATAATGAAGAATAACACCTTACTTATATTTACTGGATGCAAGACTTACGGACCTTGAATAACAGAGATACATTCTGACATTCAGGTCTGAACAGCATGTAAATAGCACAATAGATGGTCCCTAAAGAATGTTCTTTTAATAAATTAGATTACTCTGAACATAGGTTCCTGATTATTCATATCTGTGCTGCTCACCTCCATTACCCATTTCTATGTCTATCACCTCAAACTGAAAACCTACTACCTGATTTATTGGAGAATGTCAAAAGGGTTCCTTTATCTCATAAGTCTTACTCTGCTAATACACAGTATATACAACATCACCCATTACTCTTATTACCAAGGACACTTCATTAAGTGGAATCCTATGTTTCAGAACTATCTCTACCAGGTCTCACTTAATAGGAGCAGAAAATAGATGAATTCACTTTTGCTTTCTGTTTGAGTTAATGGATTATAAAATTTAAAATTGTATAAAATTAGAGTTTGGTGGACTTTAGTTGGCTAAAACTAAAGCTTTCAATCTATCAACCATATTACATGTCCTTGCTCAGTTCCCTCTTGTCCACCTCTACACTATGGAGCACCACCAACCCCCAAGCAGAGGACAATGATAACCAGCTATAAAAGGTGACTATCTGACCAGAGAGACTGTGTGAGCAAAAGAGAATACCCCAGTTAATTTCCTGTGCTTGAACCACATTAAACTGGTTAATGTACCTCTCTAAAATCAAATGTTGTTGTATTAATTATAAGGGGCCAATATCATTCAGATCTCCCCCTCAGTTGGATGGCCTAAACATTTCTCTTTCATTTTCATTACCAGCTCTCTCAATATGCCAAGGCAGTACCAAGACCTAACACCACCTCAAACAGTTTTCATGCAAGAATATCAGTTAAGAAACAGAAACTTCACTTGCTTTTCCCCAATCCATAGCTAAATATTATACTGAATAATTACCAATGCTGAAAGTTTTATGGGGTTCTAATTTCTATTGAAGGTATAAGCTTGCTTGCTTAGTTAGTTAGTTAGTTAGTTAGTTAATTAATTTTAACTTTAAGAATTGCTGGCATTTATTGAATGAACAGAATACATTTTTTGGCTACAGAATTTTAGTAATTAGTTTATGTGTGCCATGAGATAAAAAGGTTAAAAATCGCTGTTTTAAGCTACTACATTTTGTAGTGGTGTAAGCATCATTAAAATCTTCATATCATTACTCTTGTTAGGGGAAAAGGCCTAAGCCGTCAGGCAGACATCCCCTGAGGGGTCCTTAGTGCTGCTGGGGAGGCAGAAGAAGCTCCTGCCACCTCCGCTGCTCTTGCCAGCCTTGAACCTGGCTTCTGGCTGAATGGCGCTCTCCGTGTGGGAACCTACTGACCACCAGGGGGAAGCTCCTTCATTGGGCAGCTGCCCCCTGGTGGTTAGTCCGTGTCATAGCAACTGGTCGTTCCACTGTTTGGTAGATTTGCATACTATCCTTTTATTATGTAGGATTGTCTTAGAAGTCAGTTTCTCTTTGAAATTCTGTGTCTTATACTTTCTTAATAATTTTCTGACAGAATTAAGTTTCAAGAGTATATGTGAAAGTAATATAATAATGTATGTCAACTGGAATTGAAAATAAAAAATTTTAAAAAAAGAATGAATATTCCCTCCATCAGTCGTACCCAGCTACCGTGGGAGCAGCCAAAACTGTTTTTCTGAATAATTTTTTTGTGACTATGACTATTTTGGATGATATAATTATATGCCTTATAAAAATAAGCAAATATTATAAACTTCTGGGAAGAATATGGCTATCCCTGCCTATACCTGTTGCTCCTAGAAATTATATAAAAACAATAAAGATGTCTTCCACACACTGCATTTTCAATGAGACTAGGATAGAGGTATACTATGCAGGTAGTAAATACATGTGCGTTGACTGTGTAAGGTGTGAGATATAGCAGAAGCTGCACAAGAGGAAGAAAAGGGGTGAGCGTACAAAGAGGCCCTGCAATGGCAGTTCTTCAAAGGCACCATAAAAACATATTTCCTGAAGGTGAGGTGCTCATTCACTAGTGCAAAGTTATATACTTTGTATGCAGGTTGCCAGCAGAAGGTTCTTTGGTAAAGTTCAGAAAATAAAATTTAAATTACATATCAAAACCTATGCATGGCCCAAAGGAAAATAAAGCATAAGCAAAGTCAAAACATATAAGCATAAGTATTCTTGCACTGCACATATATTTAAAAATTTTTTTTTGCTGTATCCAAGTAAATAGAACACTACCTTACACATAGTAAATACTTATTGAATAAATACATGAGTCAAAGAGAAAAAATTGGCAGACTAGACTACAAGTTGTAAAAAAGAGAATGAAAATAGTTTTTACTCATATTTTAAGATGTTCAACCAAGTTACCATATGATAAATTATTCTATTTTTCATCTATTTTTTTAGATGGGCAAAAATCCAAATACTTGATGAAACTTCCAGTTGGCAAAGCTGTGAGAAAAAGTTATTATCAGATATCTTATGTAATTTGCATAATATTTGTGAAGAGCAAATTTGCAAAAGCATATACTTTTCAAAAATATTTTTTACTAGAGGCCTGGTGCACGAAATTCATGCACTCAGGAGGAAATCAGTCCAGATTGTGAGAGGACACAGGCCAGACCAAGGAACCCCACCGATGCATGATTGAGGCTGGGTAGGGATGCAGGAGGTTGGCCAGCTGGAGAGGGAGCATGGGAGTGCTCCAGGGTGTGTCTGGTCCATCTCACTCAGTTCAGATCAGCCGGACCCCAGCAGCAAGCTAACCTACTGGTCGGAGCATCTACCCCTTGGTGGTCAGCATATGTCATAGCGACTGGTTGACTGGTTGACTGTCTGCCCCCTGGTGGTCAGTGCACATCATAGAAAGTGGTTGAGCCTTAGCATATCATTAGCATATTATGCTTTGATTGGTTGAATGGCCAACCAGGCTACTGGACAATTAGCATATTAGGCTTTTATTATATAGAATTCATTTCAGAGAGAGGAAGAAAGAGGGATAGAGAGATAGAAACTTTGATGAGAGAGAGACATCATCAATCAGCTGCCTTCTATGCCTCCTACTGGGGATTAAGCCCAAAATCCAGACATGTACACTGACCAGGAATTGAACTGTGACCTCCTGGTTCATGGGTAGATGCTCAACTACTGAGACATATCTGCCAGGCCAAATGCATATACTTTTTGACACAGTAATGCCAATTTGGGTAGTGTCCCAAAGACATACTCATGTGCACAATGAAGTATGTGTAAAGTGATTCACTACAGCATTATTATTAAAACAATGAATGGGGAAAAAATAAAATTCTATTGATTGGGTACTAGGACTGGTTAAATTAAATTATAGTATATCCACTCAATGGAATATGATACAGTTATAGAAAAATAAGAAAGCTCTTCTAAAATCTCCAGGATATATAATTAAGTAAAGAAAGACAAGATAGTATTTATATTATGCTACTTTTTGTGTTTAAAAAAAGTAGAAAATATTTATTTTTATTACTTGTATACACACAAAGAACTCTAAAATCACTCATAAGAAGCTAAAAATAGTCATTTTCTATTTAAGTGATGGAAGTGGGATGTGAAGAGGTAGACAAGAAAGAGATGTGGGGAAAAGACCTATATGCACATATTTTTATAGCTTAATTCTTTGGGACAATGCAAATAAATCTCCTATCTTAAATTTTGTATTTAAATTAAGAAACAAATTACGAAATAAACTATCAAGTAAAACAAAGCACTGATGTCCTGATTAGTCACAAAATAATATGCTCAGATTTATAGCAATAGAAAAATTCATTAATTCAATCATTCACTCAACAAATGTTTGTTGAATTACTTCCAGTATTCATGATTGTGGAAATACCATGCCGAACTGAACAGGAAAAGGCAAGAAAGATATTCTGCTGGAACTTCTATTCCAACAAGATAGAAAGACAAAAGACAAGTTAATTTTTTCTTTAAATATAAGATGGCATTAGGTGTTATTATTAAGATAAAACAGCATGGCACTCTGTGGATTGAGAGCTTGTTGTTAGAGTAGTCTGGGAAAGACTCTTTGAAGATTAACATGGAGGTTACCTTTGAACTACAACTCAAATAACGAAAAAGAGGCAAGGCTATGCATACATACTAAACATAAGCCTTCCATTCAGAAATCTGTAGAGGCCAAAGCTTGAAGTGGGAACAAGCTTAGCATGATTGAGGACAGAAAAATATGCAACATGAATACAGAGACGTGAACAAGAGGTTAAGTGTGGACTCGTAATGTACAGACATCTAGATCCTTGGTGGACAGAGCAAGAGGTAGAGTTCTAAGAGGGATGAAAAGGCAATCGGAGGTTTTATAAAGATGAATTATATGTCTGATCTATGCAAAGGAAAGGCTTGACTTTGCTCTCTGGATGCATATTTTAAAGGCAATAGTTGAAGCAGCACTGATGGGTATAAAACTACTTGGAGGTGTGTATGAAACCCAGAGGAAATTTGAATCAAGACAAAAAGATTTAGAAATTACCTGCATTTAAAGCCAAAGGAAGAGTAGGCAAATGAATTCACTTATAAATGAGAATTGATATGGAAATTATAAACATAGAATTCATCCCATGGGCATGCCAACTTCTAGAAATAGGGAAGATGAGAGATTTTAAAAAATTGACAGGTTAGCATATACAAAATAGTAAAAAATTCTGTACAAATGAAGGCAACTAATATAAAATAACTATGGAAATTATTTGCATCAAATATGATTTTCAAAGTTTATATATGTGGTTATTAAATATTATTCAATGGGTACCATGCTCTTTAAATAATGCAAAAATTATGCTCAAATAATTTATGTAAGCAAAGATTATAATGAAATGGGAAATGCACACTTTGTCAGTTCAAGAAATACAAAAACATTGCTTAAGGCACCATTCTATTCTTTATTTGAGTAAATTTTTTTAAGTAACAACATAGAAAGTTTGTGAGATGGTGGTAAAACTAATATAACTGGATGTTTGTTTTGTAGTTAACAATATATGGCAAACGGCAACACGTTCATCCAATTTGACTCAGTAGTTACACCTTTGGGAATACATATCCTAAGACTATAATTCTGTGCCAGACCTCCTCTACATACATGCAGCATCGGATTGTCATTGCCTTTTAATTTTAAGAAATTGGAGGAAATCAATAAAGCCACACACAGGCAAGTGCTAAAACAAGCACTATATATAGATAGATAGATAGATAGATAGATGCTCAGGGGATGGAGCGTCGGCCTGCGGACTGAAAGGTCCCAGGTTCGATTCCGGTCAAGGGCATGTACCTGGGTTGCGGGCACATCCCCAGTAGGAGATGTGCAGGAGGCAGCTGGTCGATGTTTCTCTCTCATCGATGTTTCTGACTCTCTATCTCTCTCCCTTCCTCTCTGTAAAAAATCAACAAAATATATTTAAAAAAAAAGAAATTGGAGGAAATCAATAAAGCCACACATAGGCAAGTGCTAAAACAAGCACTATATATATATATATATATATGATGAATATTTTTAAACTACTAAAATTTTTCATTAAAAGTGATGTATGGATGCCCATGGAAATCTGTCAAATATAGGAGGATTTTTTTTTAAAGAACACTAAATAAATGGCATTTGTAGTGTTTTAATCTTTCCCATTCTCATGACCAATTCATGGATTTTTCTCGTTTCAATTCCCATTTCTAAGATATAAAATCTCAGAGGACTCCCTCTCTTCTAATGTGCATAGTGATTATAGTTGATAATATTGTATTCTGTACTTGAAAGTTGCTGAGACAATCAATCTTAAATGCTCTTACCCCCCACCCCCACTCCCATTGTGTGCCTTAAGCTTACGTAAAGTTGTCTGTCAATTAGATCTCAGTAAAGGTCAAGAAAGGAAGGAAGGAAGGGAGGGAGGGAGGAATCCCTAATCAGAAATGTAAGAATCCATCAAATCACAACATAAAAAAAAAAAAAAAAGTCCTGGTCTCAGAAATGTATAAGGCGACATTCTCTTATAGCAGCGGTTCTCAACCTGTGGGTCGCGACCACTTTGGCGGTCAAACGACCCTTTCACAGGGGTCGCCTAAGACCATCCTGCATATCAGATATTTACATTATGATTCATAACAGTAACAACATGACAGTTATGAAGTAGCAACGAAAGTAATTTTATGGTTGGGTCACAACATGAGGAACTGTATTTAAAGGGCCAGAAGGTTGAGAACCACTGCCTTATAGTGATTTCACACTTAAGGGAGCAGGGAGCATAGTGACTTCGGAAAACAGAGGAAGGATTGAGCATTCCTGTCACACAAGTGGATCACCAAAATGATTAGCTTGTCTCTGTTGGTGTCTGAATCTCTGCTCTCTGGGGTTTTTGATCACATTGGGACTTAATTTCTATGAAATCACACTGAGAACCAAGAAGAAATGGGAATGTATGCTCTTCTTCACTACCTCATGCGCAAAGTAAATAATTCCTAAAAATGGAAATCCAAAAGAACCGCATAAAGACCAGGTCACTCAAAAGAAAAGTAAATCCAGTGCTGAAGGAATGTGCTCCTCATTCCTGTATGGTGCTCAGAAGCTTATGATTCTCTTGAAGTACCTATTGATCCTGTTCAGTTTTAGGGAGATGCACAACAGAAAGAGAAAATAGTGTATCAACATCTCACTGCACATCTGCTAGAATTATCTAAGGACAAATAGAAAATTAAATGCATATAGTCCATATCTTAGCTTGCTAACAGACATTTGCTTTATCATTTATTATGTTAAATGTAACAAAAATTTTACCATAGTATTTATTATAGAAACATGACTCTTGCCTATTTCCTAAACAGAAAATATGCATCAGAGCTGCAGCAATGGTACTGCAATGAATCTCATGTACTGGGCAGCTTTGTCTTAGCCTGGTTCTTCCAGAAATTAGGGCTTGAGGCAAAGGCTTATGTGCTACACTGTTTTAGGAAATGCAATCCCAGAGAGTTGACCTGAGGGACAGGGGCGCAAGGCAGAGCAAAATGGTAGAATAAATTACAAGAACATGTGATCGAGTTGCTGGCTAGTGATTGCTTGATCTCAGGTACTGTCCTCTAAGAAACCATCCAAACTTCATCTGGAAACAGTCCAAACGGAGGGAGAGCGTGAAAAGAACATATTCCCCAGTTCCTATCGCCCATTTCTCACAAATTCATCCTTAGGGAAGTTGGGAATTGCCTACATGCTTTCAGACTGCATATGCCTGGGGACTGAGCTAAATCCCATACTCTATACCATTGGAACCCAAAGGTTAGCCCTAGAACAGGAGGCAAGAAGTGCAGGGCACAGGCATGATGAAAGGCCCTGTCAGATGGCACCTGTGGGAAGTCTGCACCAGGCAAAGCTCATGGTCACAAGCTTTGGCTGGAACAAGGTATAGTGACACCAAAAGGCTGTGAAGTGATGCCTAAGAAAAGTGGCTCTCAAACTGTTGAAGGCATCAGAGGCACCTGGTGGGCTTGTCTAATCACAGATTGTTGGGTGCCATGCCCAGATTTTCTGATTTCATAGGTCTGACATGGAACTAAATAGTTCACATTTCTAACAACTTTGTAGGTGATTCTGATGCTACTGGTCCCAGACTACATTTCAAGAAAGACCGTACAAATCTACAGTCCATTGTACGCCTCACACACATGTTTCTGCAATTCCTTCTGTGTATAGTCTGTTTCCTCCAGGCCACAGACTACACTTTCCTGACTATTCTGAAAGTGGACTGTGGTTGGCCCACTTAGAATCAATGAAGATGGCAGAGGAAGAGGCCTCTGTACAAAGGGCAGGGACAGTGAGGAGAGAGTTTCTTGAGCCAGCGCAGAGGTTCAATGGAATTTAGACAACAACACACTTCTCTCTGGAATCCTAAACCAAATACTTCACTTCTGTGGTTATCCATTTTCTCTGTACAGCTCCACAGTGGAATAAGCTTTATAAGAAAATGGGAAAAGCCCTAACCGATTTGGCTCAGTGGATAGAGAGCATCAGCCTGCTGACTGAAGAGTCCCAGGTTCGATTCAGGTGAAGGGCATACCCTTTGGTTGTGGGCACATCCCCAGTAGGGGGTGTGCAGGAGGCAGCTGATTGATGTTTCTCTTTCATCGATGTTTCTAACTCTCTATCCCTCTCCCTTCCTCTCTGTAAAAAAATCAATAAAAATATATTTTTAAAAAAATGGGAAGAAAAAAGTAAATCTAAAGAAAAGCCATTTGAAGAAGTTCACTTCCAGTGTGCTAAGCTTCACTTTAAATTGTTGTGTATCTGTAATTTTCACTTTGAGAACAGTAGGGATATTTTTATGAGGTGCTAATTGAGAAATAAGTATTGCTAAAGTTAAGGAACTATAATATGATAATAGGACCTCTCAACATAGATAACTTAGAGAAAGCAGACAATGGATGGAGACACGATTTTTCACTTTTTATAAGGAGTATCTGTTAGAAATTCTTTGAGTTCCCTTGAAGCAATTAAGATAAGTATCACAAAAATCACAACATATCACCCATTTAAGAACATGTCTGCTAAATAAAAAATGAAGTTCAGAGAAACATCTCATCACAGTTATTTCACAAGTGACTGCTCTTGCTGACCTTGTAGCTAACAAAATGCAGGCCCTTCCAGTCACCCTAAGGGAGCGTCTGTGTAATTGATTTAATAATTTAATAACAACTATTAGAGGATCTAAAATCAAACATAAAGGATGAAAAAATTCTACAGAAAGCAAAGCATTTAGACAGTTTCTATTCAGTCATTCAATATTTATTGAACACCTTTCTTACATTAAGAACTTTGCTAAGTATTGTGAAGTGCAAAGATGATTTAAAAAAAAGTACATTTGCCCTCTAGAAGTTCATGGTCTACTGTGGGAGCTGTGGTAAGCAAATTAGTCTAATAATTTGTAAAAAGGAGCTTTTTAAAATTTAGAGAAAGTATGGTAGATTTACTTTAAGAAATGTTGTTTTAGTATTATGTAAGGCAGAATATTCATTTCTAGCATAAGTAAACCCTAAAAACATGCTAAATTAAATGTTAAAATAAAGTAATAAAATATATTTACACTAACACATCACACACACATATTTTCATGAAATGTGATGATCCACCTAGAATCAATGAAGATGGCGGGGGAAGGGTCCTGCAGACATACCATCAGTGTACCTAACTCTGTTCACCTTTTCTCACCCTGACCTTTGTCCATCCTGCCCCACAAATGACATATTACTCATGTTGCTGTGGACATGTGGTAGAGTAGAAGAGATGAGATAAGAAATGATTTTTATAATAGTCAAAAGTGTATCGCTAAATGTGACTCTAATCACTTGCTGTCATGAACTATCTGATTGTATATTTGGGGAAATGCAGAGGTGTGGAAATTCTGGAAAGACCTGTGCTTATACTATTTCTTAGCCATTTCCTCCACAAAATATAAATTAAGTCATAGATACTGTGAGAGACTCTGTAAGAAAACAGATAAATACAATGCCAAGTATGAAGGAAACAGGACCCCAGAAAGAACTTACTTTTAGGAAATAATTTATTTCTTTATTCAACCAAAAAATATGTATAAGTTAAAGTTAATACTTAAAATATGGTGCCCTCTAAATATTAATTATTAAATTTAAAAAGATAAAATTAATTATAAGCATTCACCAAATATTAATATTAGTGAATATGTGTTATAGCTCATAGGGGCAAAGAGAGGGTTTCCTCCCTTCTCTTCTTCCTCCTCCTTTCTCCTCATCCTTCTTTTTTAAATATAAAGAATTCTGGCTTAGTCATATAACATCCAAATGCTTTGGGAGATCAGGGGACTGTGATGCTGTGCTAGGTGAGGTAACATTTGCACGTCACCCTCAAGGATGGGGGGTTATCAAGGAGAACACGGCCCAGGTAAGAAGTGACATGGTTGGAACTGAGGATTAATGTGGGCTGTCACGAATGAAGGTAAGCATTGCTGCCAAACAGAGTATCTGCCTTTGTCGCACAAAATTGTGAACTTCTTTCATTACCATTCTTAAAATGCAGCCAGTTACAAGCTCTTTTGATTAAATTAAAGAGGTAATACAGCATTCAAAACCAATTAGACGGAATTAGATGGTTCCCTTCTTAATACTATGTGAGGGACTTGTGGGACCTAAGGGGATGCCACTAAGAGAAATTTAGGCCATGAGCGCAGATCTGAAAAGTCATGAGACAAGCTTAGTCTTTATTTCAAATTCCTAATCTCGAACTTCTCCCCATGAATAACCCTGAATCCCTGCTAAGGAGGATATCTCTTCCTCTTTTTCTTGATTGTCTGCTTGTCTTTCCTCACACTACTGCCAAAGCCAGTTCAAAACTCATATTTCTGCAATAAGATTGTTCCAATTAATACTCTAGCTATGTGAAGTGTATACTAAAACTCTTTTTATGGGTATATCTAGGATTCTTTTTTAGCTTATAACATTGTTTCGATAGTAAAAGTAATTTCTGATTTTCAAAGGAGTAAATCTAGAAATAGTTGGGGTTAGAAAAGGTCATTGGTTTGTTGGGTGCTTACTTACATAAGAAGGTAAAAGACATGTAACTCAGTAGTGGCACTGTACACCTCCAGGGGCACTTTTGGTATCCTGTGGGACTGGGCAAGGACAGAGGGAGGCAAGCACTGGTTGAACCTTTTATTTCTTCCAATTTCACCGTACATAATGCCAAAAGGTGGATGGCGACTTAAATGTCAGCTTTATCTTTTGTGAATTAGTTCATGGCATAATGTTTTTTATAAAAGTCTATGAAGAAATAATGGAATGATATATGATTTCATACTGAAAGCAAACTGTATAAATAATTATGAAAGAAAAAATGTTTGTAGCAATGCAAGTCCCATGGGAAACACAATACTATTCTAAAGGAAAATTGTGTGTATTATTGTAATCTGAATTAGAAGTTTCAAGTATTTTTAATCTTGAGTTAAAAGTTGGGATTGTAATTGTTTTCTTTTATTATTCAGAATGTATTGAAGGTTTTCACCAGGTCTCGTCTATTTATTCTGAGTTCTATAATACAAATCGAACCTCTCAGCTAGCTTCTTTCACTTTTTCTCTTACAATTTCACCTCCAGTCTTCTCATAGTCTCACACTGACATATCTTTTATTGATGCCCAAAGTACTACTTTTCTCTTATAAGTTTGTCCCTAAGACTTCTTTTGTTGAAGACTATATCCCATTACCCTTTCTAGATGACTTTTTGTGTTGAACTTTTCTAAACAGATCAAAATAAATAAAGCACGGATTTTAAAAAGTTTTTTGTGGAAACTTCAATATTTTTCCTTTCTTACATCACTTTATTGTTCACCTGGAGGTAGATGATATTTTAACAACTAATAGTATTGCCTAAGAACTATCTTTATTGAAGAGAAAATAAATGCTTTTATTGCTTTGGTGTTGTGAAGGTGAGTGGGGTAAGACAATGCACCTTAACATTTAAAAATCCTTATTATGATTGGGTGAGAACCAGCACAGTGAGTTTCTTCTAGGAGGATAATGTGGATTTGCATTTATTGGAGAAAGCAAGCTTAAATAAGGCAATTCCAACACTGAGGGGAAGGCTATTCTAAGGCACAGATAACTTCTGCCAATAAAGTGAAAAGAGCAAAGAAAATAGCAGGGGAAATGATTTCTCAAGTGTATATGAATAAAAATATTGTTTTTTATTTCCAAGGATGTTTACCTCTGAGAAGTAATGGTGCCCTATCTAATATATATATATATATATATATTAGTTTTTTCATGAAATAGAAATATATTAGAAAAATGTTATATCCCAACAGCTCTGTAAGGATCCTTGAGTATATTGAAAGATTATACAGAGACCCAGACAATGATTCAGAGACCACACTACAGACTTGAAGCTAGCCAGGAGAAAATAAAAAGTAAATTCCCCTACGAATCACAGGAGAGGACTGCCTGTCTCTCAAATCCCACATAGAGAGATTTCAAACACCTGCTTTCCCTGCTGGAGTTTCAGGAGTCAAGAGGGTGTATCAGACCCTCTTGTACTCTGCCTGCATCGTCTCAGGACCACCTGATTCTGTGAATAGCTTCCTGCAGGAGATCACTTAGGTTATGTTCACAATGTCTTTCTCAAACACGCTCCATGTGACTTCTGCTTCTTTTCAGGGCATTGCAATGCTCTGATGTGGGGCCATGGTGAGAGACAGTGTGGCATGCCCAGCTCAGAAATATGAGACATTACTTGCTAACTCACCCAAGCAAGTTCTCAAAAGGAGGTAACAGGTACTCTTCCTTGGAGATCCTTTGTAGACAATTTGAGGAATACTCTTTTTATTCCTCAGGTCTCAATGGGATTGAACTCCAATGGTTGCACCCAGTGAGCAATCTAATAACAGACTTCTATGTGGATTCTTCCTGTTTCCCTGTTTACTCTTACCGGTACCTCAATTATGCTCCTTAAGCTGATCTCCCACCATTTTCCAAATAAGCCACCTATATACATATTTTTAACTCCATCTCTGCTTTGGGGAGGGGGGGGAGTGCCAAGCTAATTTAGAGGGAAATTTAAATTCTACTGAGAATACTCATAAGTGGTTATTTTGTCAGAAGTTTCAGTTTCTAATTCTATAGAACCAACAAGACTCATTGAGGTACATGTCTAAGCAAAGAGAGTAAAGATTTTATTCAATTCTACTGAAGGCTTTATCTATATAGACCATCAGTGAAAGTTGATCCTTCTTCTTTTAATATACTATGGGTTTGGTTTACAAAGCTCTCTCTCTTTTTCCCTTATCAGAGTGTCCTGAATTAGGTCTTACTCTCCTAGTATCTCATCTGAACTCTTTATTTAGTTTCTAATCTAACTGCTTCCAGTGCAATCAGCCAATGGCTTTCTGGGTCTTCCTTATTATAAGATTTGGAAGTAACCTTAAAATATAATTGCCTCATGCGTCTGATGAAAAATCCTGAGGGTCAACAATGTTAAATAAGTTGACACAAGGCATCCCAAATGGTTAATAGCCTAGATAAATCACTTAGTCTACTGCCCTCACCTCAAATGGGTAAACAGAATTCAAATTATTTCTAGAAAACGAATTATCATTAATCAGTAAATACAATATTTGCCCCATGATGTATGCTTTCAGTATTTTGTTTTAGTGTTTTTCCCCTAATATAGTAATGTTTGTGTTCTGTTATGTCTATCAGACATTGTACTTCATCTTCCAATGGGCTACAAATAGTTACCAAAATAATCTATTAAATATTATGTAATGCAATGAGCCAAAGTTTATATTTCACAATACATCTAATAATATTAAAATGAAAGAATAAGTAATACATTTTGGATAGCATATTCTGATTTGTATAAAGATGATATGCATGTACAGTAAGTAGCACATTATCATAATACAAATAGAATAGATAATGCTATATTCTCTGATTTGTTTTGTGTATGATGTTTATTTATACCTCTGGATCTCAGATACAGAAGACTGAGTTTGTCTAACTCCTCTGTTCATTAAACATAACCTTATTTTAAAAAAGTTTCCTCTCTTCATTCATTCTTTAATTCATTCATTTATAGCCTTATATTTCACTTTCCTTCTCTTCATCCTCAGGCAACAACTTTAATGTTTTCAATGTGTTTCTATTTATTTAAATATTATTTTACAAAATGTGAATTGTATAATGGGAAAAATTTTTAATTTTGGTAAATGGTGGCATGATGTTATATATCTCATTTTAGTTCCTAATTTTTTCACTAAGGATTGTGCTTAAAGACCCATTCAGAGTTTTGCCTGTGCTTAGATTGTAGAAAACATTGCTCCCACCCCAACAATAAGCAAAGAAATTGTACAGAACCAGAAGGTCTTTAAAGGACACCTGAAAAAGCCTTCCCTAGTAATGGAAGCCTGGAGGTTGTATCAGCGGCTGCTATAAGAGGCATGAACCCCGCAGTGACTAGGACTCTGCTCTCACACAGAGCAGAACCTGTCTTCCTTCAGGTATAGGCCAGAAACCTGCCTGCTCTCTGATCACCGTGAGTGAGTTGTTACTAGAGAAGGGATAAAACAAAAGCTGTCTCTTAGGGAAGAAGAGAGAAACCTCCCCCTCTTTCTGCCCCAGGCAAAGGTTGGCTACTGGTGGTGGAAGGATGGAAAGTCTCTTGTTTCAAGCATCCTGCCCAAATACAAAGCAGAGTGCTACTGCCACTGGAAGTGGAAGGAGAAATTTGTGTTCCAGATCCCCTGGGCGATACTCACCATTTAGAAAAGGCAGTGTGGGCTGCTGGGTGGGGAGGGACAAAAATGCTGAGAACGAATCCCCACTGGAGTCCCTATGAGGAGACAGAAGGAAGCTCGGTAGATAGGGGTGGGACCACTTGAAGGGAAAAAAAATTGGGGGATCCAGCTGGGCATGGAAAAAAGGACACACACTAGAAATGCAAACTTTAAATATATATAAATGTTACTACGACAGGCAGCTTGCAGATAACGAATCACAAGGCAGCAAAGTGTATAACCAATCCCAAGGATGTTACATAGGCAAATTCTTTGAAAAGACCACTCAGGAGCTAGCACCCCCTAAATTAAAAAGTGTGAGCTTCCTCTCTTGCTCTCTCTCCCCAGCAAATGAGGTCCTGAGGGTCCTGTGGCAGGGCAGCACATCGCCTGCACCCACGTGGTTTATGACGATGCGGGACTCTACACATGGACTTGAACACCGGGCTGTAAAATGGGAAGGAAGCTCTGGACACTGGCCTGCTCCTGGAACCCCAGCTGCACCTTTCCCAGGATTGGCTTCTCTCAATGAACTTTGCCTCCATTAACCGTTTTTTATCCTCAACTTCATTCTTCAATTTCACAAGACAACACACTTAGACTCAAACCTCACATTCTGGTTTCACCTGTTTTATAGAATAGCAAGATGCTAGGAAAACTCCAGGACAAGCAGAATAGGGAAACAAGACAGATAGTTAAACAGCAGTTTGCAGCCACCCAGTAAATCCTATCTTCCCTAAACCAAGGACACTTAAGAGTAAATGGTTTGCACTTCTCCCCAACCAGAGGGTAAATAGCTTAAATCATCCTACTCAGGGAGACAGATAACAGAAATTCATTTAGTGCCATTTGCCAATCACACCCAAGGACAGACAAATTACCCTGAGACGTGCAACCAGAGGAGCAATGTTCCCTGTTTCACTGTCTTAAGTATGTTTTTGCTGTGGTCAATGAATTCTAGCTTGCTCTTCTACACTTTGTCTTTTGATTGAAATCTTTTCCTAAAGACAAGACTCAAGAGCTCCTTGTTACCTCCCTGGTAACAACACCAAGAGTGCAGGATTACAGGAACTAACGATTGTCTCAATCCCCCACATAACCTGACAGGAGCAGAGGCATACTGATCTCTAAGAGTGAATATTATTTATCTCAGTCTCTGCATTTTTCTGTTTGTTTTTTGCACATAATATCCAAAATCTTATGAAAAATAATAGTAATTGCAAGAGGCACAAATAACTATAAAAAAAAGAACCTACCAGAAAAGATAAAGCAGCTAACAAACCAGATTCAGAGATGGTCCATATGTTGAAAATATTTGACATGAACACTTAAATAACTATAATAAATGTATCAATGCATTTAGTGGTAATAAGAGCATCATGGAAGAACAGATGGAAATTTTGGCTGAAATATAGACATGGTAAAGAAAACAAAAAGAAATGACCGAGATTTTAAAAGATTATATTAAAGTTAAAAATTTTCTTTAATTGGCTTATTTTCAAACTAAATTCATTAGAGAAAGTAATCAATGAATTAGAGTATGTTTTAACAGAAATCCTCTAAACTGAAATATATAGATATAAAAAAGAGTGGGAAAAAAATCCAGAGTATTTAAGACCATTAACAAATGATCTAACACATGTGTAATTAGAATCCCAACATTAGAAGATAAATGATAGGGTTCTGGAAGCACTTGAAAACTGGTGAGAGCTTCGCACAATTAATAAACAAATAACAAAGTACAGATCTGAGAAGATCAGAGAATGTAAAACAGGATAACATGAAGAATTACATATAGAGGTACAACAAACTTCTGAAAGTCAAACAAAGCTATTCAATCAGAATGTGATAACAGAAATATTTAAAACACAAAAAATGAAGAGTGATGGGTATAGTAAAAATATAAGAAAATATAAACCAAAATTCCTTATTTTAAATCTCTAAGACAAAGTGTAAACCAAGTCACACTATATATTTGGGGTTATAAGTGCAAAAGTAAAATATATGACAGCAATATCACAAAGAAGGATAGAGGGAAATGAAAGTACAGTCTAGGTTCTTATACTACATGTGAAGTAGTATAATATTTGCAGGTATATTATGATAATCGAAAGACATGTATTAGAAACCCTAGAACAATTATTAAAAATGTGTTTCAATCCCAAGAAAGCAAAAAACAAACAAAAAAAGAACAGATGTGATAAATTGAAAACAAAATAAATAAAGATATAAATGTATCACATTTGCTATCATATCAATATGACATATCACTCCTAACATATTAGTAATTGCTTTAAATATAATTTGTCTACACACCATAATAAAAGGTTGTGAGTATCAATTTTGATAATAAATTCATACTCAATTATATGCTATTTTAAAGTAAAACAATGGAAATATGATACACCATGAAAAGAAAATTGCAGAAAATGTTTACTTCAAAACAAGGAAATTTATGAAAGTAAAATCAAATAATTGATATTTAAAGAACATTCAACTCAACAATGTCAGAACGCACAATATTTTTAAGTGGGCACAAAACATTCAGCAAGAGAGATGATAATCTCACCAAACAAACCTCAACAAACTTAAAAAAATTTGAGATCATTATATATATATACTAGAGGCCCGATGCACGAAGATTCGTGCAAGAATAGGCCTTCCTTCCCCTGGCTGCCAGCATCAGTTTCCCTCTGGCACCCAGGTCCTGGGCTGCTTTGCTCCAGCCACTGCTGCCACCCACCAGGGGCATGATCTGAGCCGC
This sequence comes from Myotis davidii, assembly GCF_000327345.1. Lineage (NCBI taxonomy): Eukaryota > Metazoa > Chordata > Mammalia > Chiroptera > Vespertilionidae > Myotis > Myotis davidii. Next base: position 2,613,090 of record NW_006285040.1, read on the forward strand.
ACCCTGCAGCTGCTTGGAGCACGCTCCCACCCCTGGGGTGTGTTTGTCTGCTGGGGTGGGGGCATGCTCCAAGCTCCTCTGCATGACCCCGCTCGGAACACACCCCCACCCCTGGTGTATGTGTGTCTGCTGGGGCTGGGGGCAGCACGCAGTCCCCTCCTGCCCATCTGCGCGCACAGCTCCTCCTGAGCGGTCATGATGCAGCCTCCTCCAGCCGGTCGTGATGCCCAGCTACTTTGCATATTACTTGTTTATATATATAGATTATTTGACCATAACAAAATGTAGCTATATATATGGAAAATCCTCAATCACAAGATAAACAACCATTTCTATGTAGTTATGGTTCATAGAAACCACAAGGCAAATTAGACAATATTTTGATCAAAAGGGAAATAAAAACAAAACATCAAAATGTTTGGAACACAGCTAAAGCAATGTTTAGAATCAAATTGCTAGCAGTACATACTTATTTTATAAAATACTAAAGATCTCATAATAATGATATTGGCTTCTAAAAAATAAATTAGAGTAAGAGCAAATTAATATGAAAGCAAGCAGAGGAAAGAAAATAATAAAGGTCACAAAAAATTATCAACAGAAAATATAAAACCAAAGAAAAAAGTAAATAAAATAAAACTATTTTTAAATTTCTTAAGATTAAGGAATTGGATAATACTCTAAGCAGACCAATCAAGAAAAATATAGTTTACAAATATTAGGAAGGAAAGAGAGTATAGCACTATATCTCCCACAGGCATTAAGCAAATAATCAGGAAATAATATGAGCAACTTTATCACAATACATTTGTAAACAAGATGAAATGGGCAATTTTTTGAAATATATAAATTACCAAAACTCACTCAAGAAGAAATTTATAACCTGAATAGCATATTATCAAAGAAACTAAATATATAGTTACCAAAAATAAAACACCAAGCTCAGATGCTTTTATGGTAAATTCTACCAAACATTTTAGGAATAAATAATACCAATAACATACAAACTCTTCTATAAAATAAAGATTAAGTCATGCTCTCCACCATATTTTGAGACCACCTTATCCTAATACTAAAATATAAAGACATTATAAGAAAAAAACCAACTACAGACCAATATACCTTATGAATGTAACCTCACATCTTTAACAAAGTATTATCAAATCAAGTTCAACAATATATAAAACAATAACACATTAGTGGTTTCATCCAGGAATGCAAGTACTTTTCAACACTTGAAAATCACATGATGTGATTCGCAAATACAGACTCCACAAAGTGCAAAATCACATGAGCATTAGAATAGATACAGAAAAACATTTGAAGAAATTAAAAATAAATTTACTCGTGATAAAAACTCTCAGCAAACTGAGAGTTTCCTAAACTAATAAAGATCATTTATGAAAAGCCAACACAAACTAGTTTTACTTAATGGGAGAAGGACATCTACATTTGCTAAACTTGTATTGAAGGTTCTAGAAAATTCAAAATTTGGGAGAGGAGTGGATTTAACTAAAGATACAAACTTCCATTGATAAAATAAATGTCATGGAGATGTACTGTACAGCCTGATGACTATTGTTCATAATATTTTATAGTATATTTGACAGTTACTAAGAGAATAGATATTAAAAATTCTCACCACAAGAAAAATATTATAATTATGTTTGGTCATAGAATATATGATCATCTTACAATATATACATATATAAAATTATTATGCTTTATACCTGCAATTAACATAATGCTAAGTGTCAATTATATCTCAATAAAAAATGAATTCTCAAAACCCAACAGAAAATTGGCAAAAGATATGAAGACATTTCCTTGTAAAGGCTAAATAGATGGCAAATAAGCACATAAAAAGATATCCAACCATTAAGAAATGCAAATCAAAAACACAGCAAAATCACTACATATCCAAAAGGATGGCAACAATAAAAAAAACAGACAATATCAAATACCAGTGTATATGTGAAGCCACTAAATCTCTCATACATGGCTGGTGGGGCATGTTAAATTTCACAACTACTTTGCAAAGACAGTTTGGTGATTTCTTAAAAAGTTAAGCACTCACCGACCGTATGATCAAGCCATGCCACTTCCTGGAGTTACCTAAAATAAAAAGAAATAGATGATAATTCAAAGACTTGTACATGTTGTTTATAGAATGTTTCTTTGTAATAGCCCCAAACTAGAAGCAATCAAAATGTTTATCACTGGTAAATGAATGAATAGTGGTATGTCCATACAAAGGAATATTAATTAATAGTGAAAAAGGAAGGATATCTTTATACATGTAACAGCAAGGATGATACTCAAATCATTATAATGATTGAAAGAAAATAAATAGTATATGCTATGAGTTCACTTATATAAAACTCTAGAAAATGAAAACTAATCTACAGTGACAGAAGTCAAAAAAGCTATTATTACATATTAAAATGACATAATTAATTTCATATATAAACAGCTTTATAAAGATATATTTGACATAAAATCAATTGCACATATTTAAAAGGATATGTATTTTATTTAAATTTTAAATTACACATATATTTAAGATTGCCTGAATTTCCAAAGTAGAGCAACCTTCCCTATTATTAAAAAAACCATATTAGAAAATAAAAATAAATTCAGATAATACAAATTAGAAAGAAAAAATACAAATGTTAAAATACAAATAAAGAAAACAATATATCCTCTGTAGAGAAAATCCCCAGAAATCTAGAAAATATCCAGTTAGACTAAAAAGTTATTTTATCAATGACATAGGATACAAGTTAAGATAAAAATCAGTTACATTTCTGTATACTGGCAGAAAAATATTTAATTTTAAATTTTAAAAGCAATGCATTTGCAATTTTTATTCCACCCAAAACCAAAACATCTGGGAGTCAAATTAATAAAATATGTGCAAGACCTGTACAATGAAGATTACAAAATATTGTTTATAGAAATCAAGTAAATAAAAAAGTTTACCCCCATATCCATCATCAGAATAATCAATATTATTAAGGTAGCTCTCTTAATATTTACTGATCTACAAATTCAATAAAATTTCAACCAAAATTCTAGGGGTATTATTGTATTAATGGAAAAGCTGTCTAAAATTTATTTTGAAAAAGACAGCATATAAATAGCAAAACTGATTTTGAAAAATTACGAGGTTAGAGAATGCATACTACCCGATGTCAATACTTACTATAAAGCTAGGGTATTCAATAAATTTAAAATGTTTAATATATAAGGTTTGAAATTAGTTAGGTAGGTAGATGATGGCTAGCTGGCTAGATAAATAGATCTGGCAAGGGAACAAAACAAAAACATACCTACACATCTATGAATATATGGTGCCAACTTAATTCAATAAACAAAAAATATTTCAAAAAAGGTATTAAAAATGGGCATTTATATGCCAAAAAATTACCTTGAGCTTTACCTGATGCCATGTACAAAAATAATTCAAAAATAATAATAAAGATAAATTTCAGTGTTAAATATATAAAATTATAGAAGAAAAAAAGAAAAATATATAACAACAAAATGTCTTAGATATTATACCAAATGCAAAAATCATAAAAGAAAAATTAAATAAATTGGACTACATTGAAATTAAAAATGTCTGTTCTCAAAGATATTGTTGGAAATGAAAATACAATTCCCAGATTGGGAGAAAATATTTTCAAAACACATATATAATGCAGGATTTATAACTACAATATAAAAAGAACACTTATAACCTAAGAGTACCAACAACCTAATGAAAAAGGGGCAAAAAAATTGGTTGTGACACTTCCACTCAGACAATAAACAAAGGCTCATAAAGCACATGGAGTTGTTCGAATGCATTTACATCAAGAAAATGTAATTTAAATCCATAGCAACGTACCTATAAACATTTATTAAAATGGCTAAAACTGAAAAGCTTGACATTAGCAAATGATTATGTAAATATAGAGCAACTAGAACTCTTACATTGTTGTTGGGAATGTAAAATAATGTGAGCACTTGGAAACCAGGTTAGCAATTTCTTCTAAGTGAAATGTACACTTTACATAAAACCCAACTATTTAACTCCCAGGTACAAGTATTTACTCAAGATAAATATTAGCATACGTTCACACAAATATCTGTATGCAAATGTTCATAGCACCTATTTCAAATAGCCCAGATCTGGAAACAACCTACATATCCATTAATTGGTGAAAGAGTAAACACTTTTTCGTTATAGTCCAATAATAGAGTACTACTCAGCAATACAAAGTGCTCTTGATATATTCTTGCCAGGAGAATCTCATAAGCATAACATTAATAGAAAAAAAATCCAACCGAAAAGGATTATATACAGAATAATTCCATTTCTACAATACTCTAGAGCAGGTAAAATACAAGTACAAAAAATAAATCAGTTTCCTGGGAATGAGTGTGGGAAAGGGGATTAATTGCAAAGGGGACCCAAGGAAAGTTTTGAGATAATGGATATTTTGAATATCTTGTTGATTTACCTGACTGTAAAGGTTAGAGGAGGTAAAGGGATTGAGAAAAAGAGAGCGAGAGAGAGAGAGAGAGGGAGACAACACTGTGGTTAGTGGGATGGGGGTGGGGGTGGGTGTGAGGTGGAAGAGGGTATATGGGGGATAAATGGTGATGGGGAAAATAATAAAATAAAGGAAGAAAAAATTGTCAAACTGTACACTTAAAAAAGTAAAATTTAATATATGTGTTATTCCTCAATAAACTTGACTTTAAAAAAGGAAAGATCTGCCTGTTATTTTGTGTAGAGTAGTCCCACTTATTCAAGGGGGATGTGTTCTAAGACCCCAGTGGATGCCTGAAACCTGAGATAGTATCAAACACTATACATACTACCTTTTTCCACACATACATATTTATAGTGAAGTTTAATTTATAAATTGAACACAGTAAGAGATTAATAACTAATAATAAAATTCAATAATTATAACAATAACTCAAAAATTATAAAGTTATAGACCATAATAAATATTATGTGAATGTGATCTGTCTTTCTTTCTTAACATGTCTTGTTGTACTGTATTATCTCTCTGGCTCTTGTTATAATGTGAGATGATACAATGCCTACGTGATGAGATGAAGTGAGGTGAATGCGACATTATTAAGTGAAATGTGGGTTACTTGAACCCAAGCACTGTGATACCATGACAGTAGGTCCCATAAGAGATGGCTACTAAGTCAGTAAGTAAAGGGCAGGTATTGTAACAGCATAGATACTCTAGACAACGGGGTGACTCATGTCCACGACAGGACGGAGCAGGGCAGCATAAGATTTCATCATGCTACTCAGAATGGCACACAATTTAAATCTTATGAATTTCTTATTTCTGGAATTTTTCATAATATTTTTGGACCATGGTTGACTGCAGGTAATTGAAACCACAGAAAGAACATACGTGGATATGGGAGGATTACTGTATACCCAACTCACTGTTTTGACTAGCTGAAAGATTCACCATGGTATAAGTTTACTTGCATGCACTTTCTCAGTGATGATACAAAAATTGCTTCGAACTTCTGACCACCCTAAATATTGTTCTAATTAACACCTTCACACAAATATATGAAATTTTCTATGGAATATAATTTTGAGAACACAATTGCTGAGTCATAAGTCACATGCAATTAGTTTGCCTTAATAAGATTAAGTTCCCCATTCTAAGGACTAAACCAGTCTGCCTTTTCGTAGTTCTGTCTATGGGGGGATTAACAAGACCATCGGCCTCTGTCCTAGGTGGCTTTCCATGTCCTTAGCCTCATAAACTACCCAGTGTCTTAACAGAAATGACTTTCCTTTCTCATTGTTCCCTGTCTATTTGGTCCATAAGCATTGGTTTGTTTGTGGTTTGTTTTTTGTTTGTTTGTTTTTATCATCTTCCCATAGTTATACTATGCTTTCTGAAACTGGTCTCCCCCAATAAAGTTGTGTCTCACAGATATTCTTAAATTCTTCTTCAAATTTTTACCCCACCAGGCTTGGTGACTCTCTGAGAGACAGTCTCTTTTCAAATACTTTTGATTTCAACATTTGTCTATTTGGTCCATAAGCATTGGTTTGTTTGTGGTTTGTTTTTTGTTTGTTTGTTTTTATCATCTTCCCATAGTTATATTATGCTTTCTGAAACTGGTCTCCCCCAATAAAGTTGTGTCTCACAGATATTCTTAAATTCTTCTTCAAATTTTTACCCCACCAGGCTTGGTGACTCTCTGAGAGACAGTCTCTTTTCAAATACTTTTGATTTCAACATTTGTCCTATGTGCTCTGATCTATGATTCTTATTTCTAGAGGAAAATAAGCAAAACCAAGCTTAGCTGCCAGATTTTCAACAACTACTCACCTTTAAAAAACTCATACAGTCAGCACCCATCCTAAACCTCTTTTTTTGTCGTATTTGAAAAGATTAATTGAATAATTAGCATCTACAGTGTGCATATATTTGGATATGGAATTGTGAATTTTAGGCTCAGGTTGTTATATAAGCAAACTAAAGACACTGCATTTTTTATAATTTACAATTGCATAAGCAATTAGATTATCTACAACATATCGCAATCTATGCATTTATGACAATTCTTTTGTGACTTTCTCAAAGCATTTATCAAATAAATCATGGATTTTCTCTCCCAGCTGCTTGATCTATATTCTGAATTGTATTTCCTAAACTACATATCACAAATATAACATTAGATTATTTTGTTATCCTTTAATTAAGCATAAGTGTAATTATAGTATTTATTTATAATAATAAAAGGATAATATGCTAATTAGACCGGACTTCCTTCTGGATAAAGCTGAGGCAAGAAGGAAGCAGCCCAGGTCCTGGGTGCCTGTCGGGGCCAGAGGGGAGCCCGGGTCCCAGGTGCCAGCAGCTGGGGGAGGGAAGGCTACTCTTGCATGAATTTTATGCATCGGGCCTCTAGTATTTACCATAAAATCTTAGGCATATACAGGAATTTATATGGAGAGGTCACTATAAAACATCTATTTTTATGATTAAGGGAAAAGGCAGTTCCAGTGTTCTCCAATCCACCTTCTTTAAAATTAAATTTATTGGGGTGACATTAGTCAACATGATCATACAGGTTTCAGGTGTGAGTTTCTACATTATAAGATCTGTATATTTCACCATGTGCCCACCACCCAAAGTCAAATCATCTTATGCCATCATATAATAGGACCGTCTTGTCCCCCTCCCCCCTTACATTGTGCCTTAATGAAGTAAATACACAGTAGCCTAGGTGAATTCAGGGTATGAATTTTTAAAATCATGTTTTATAAACTAGACACTCACTTATGATTATTCTACTTCTAAGAATTAACATTAAAAATAATCATCATAAGACAGGACTGTGCCTAGAACACCCCATTTGAATAATCAATCAGTCAATCAGGGCACTACTCCAATGCAGTTTTTTACAAGATGCTAATTTGGAGGGGGATTTTATACAATATACAACTGAGATCAGAAAGTATAAGGTCCAACAGGAACAAATCCCATACTCAATCACAAAACAAGAGCTACAAGACTTGGGGAGTTATATTTTCTGAGTAGAACTACAGAATGGAACAGAGGAGGAAAAAACAAACCATAAAATCCTGAGAATCTGATTCAACATTTAATCCTTTGAAAGTCAGTAACTCTAACATTTAATTTCAAATATAAGTGCTTTAATTGTATATTCACAAAACTAATTACTATAATAATACATTATAATAAATGTTGCTAGGTGTGTGTGTGTGTGTGTGTGTGTGTGTGTGTGTGTGTGTGTATTGTGTGTTGGAGAGTAAAAACCTCCCTACCACAATCTAATTCTTCTGTCTGTTCAATGGAAACTATGTTTTTAGATATGCTAAGTTGCAGTGGTCTTTTCCCATCCCAGTTGTGCCTCAGCGGCATCCAGTATCTCCTCCTGAACGGTAGGATTTATCTGCTAACACCTCAAGGGACACCCTAAGACCTGCTCAGCCATTCTGAGGCATGCATAAACTTCACAGTACTTGTCAAGATGATAAAGACGAGTATGGAATAGTCTATAAAAAGGTGATATGTACAATATGCACTGAATGACCCCCAGGATTTTAAGGTTAATTGGGTGATTTCTGTTATTTCCTTGGCATAAAACAATGAGCAGATAAGGTGAAATTTTTCTCAGACACTATTAAACCTTTCTTGGTCTAAAAACTGGCATTTACCTCACTACATTTTAAGTTTCCCAAGTGAAGAGGAAATAAAATGTTAACCTAATTAGAAGAATGCAATGCTATCAGGATATTTCCAATAAGAACTTGCCTTCTCATTTTTATTTGGATACCTAAGAGTAGAAGTATTCATTTACTTAATAGTTGCTAGTTCACTGTGCCATCAATAAAACAAAACTTATTTTTCATGCCATCAGAGACATCTCATTAATGGAAAACTTCATCTGACTCTTATTAACATTTCCATAACAGTAGATCCAGAAGATAAAAAATGTCATGCTCCATTTTAAATAGTGTATAGTCCCCAAAGAAGCTCACTGATTTCAATTCCCCAAAGTAGCTTCTACAATAATTTGTCTAAGTCAAACACATGTATACAAACACACTTCCCTACATATACACACACAAGCTGTAATTCTATCCTGCTGATTATGTTTTCTTTTTTGCTATTAAAGACATTATTCAGTCAATAAATATGAAGGAGCCATGAATTCAACACTATGCACTTGAACTTCAGTTTCTGACACTGAAGGAGGCAGACTAGCTACTCTAAAAGACTTCCTACTACAATACTACTATACGATGAATAAAACATGCTTAGAAAGATATTGATGGGTTCAAAATAAGTAAGGAAAACCTACAAAGGTAAATTAACCTGAAATATCAATGACAGATGAAAACAAACTCTACAGAAGGCATCTGTGAGTGGCATTATGATTGCCTTAGGTATCAACACCTATGGTGATGCTGAGATTAGAGCCAAAGCCTTGGACCCAATATAAAGTAGAAAAGCTGGATTTAACATATTTAAATTAATATGTAAATCCAGAGGAGGTTAAAGAGCACTCTGGAGATGCTGCCTTCTTCAGTTTGCAGAGGGTAACACTGCCTGCTTTACCTTTAGATCACCTGCCTGGTCCTTGAAGGCATTTGAGTTTTGGAATCACAGATTAACAACCATTATAAAGTTTAGTGCCAGGCTGTTCACCTGATTTTCTGGCAAAGACAAGCAATAGAAGTCTATTGTGAGAAGTGGGATTTGAAAGGTGGATGTAGGGAGACAGAAGGGTGTCTCAGGAAAAGAAAACATGTGAGTAAGGGAAAGGTGGCACTGTTCATTCTCCACCCCTCACAGTCCTAACGGCTTGTTATTTATTTGGGACAGTCTCCCTTTATGCCTCCTATAGCACCACATGGAACCAGTGCCAGTTCCCATGGCAAAATGGACATGTACCTGAAGTATCTGTGGCGCCTTTTATATCCCTTTTGCCAGATTTCCTTAGTTTCTGACCCTGCATTTACCCTGACCCCTGAACTTGGGGTATCATCCTAACTACATTCTGCAACTGCAACTCATCCAGGTATGTTCTTTACTAATCACCTGGGATGCTAACATCAAATTTTTCTAAATCCCTCCACTACACCAACCAAAATTAATTAATTCAATAATTAATAGGAACCAATACAACATATTCCTATGCTTTTCATGAAATTAAACCCAGCTTGATAGTAAAAGGAGAGTAATTAAAATACTCAATTAAAATAAACCACCCTAACTTGTGAATGAGTTATTTATATTGAGTAATTCTCTCAAAGACTTTTCATAAAATTTTTGGTAAAACATATGGGAGAGTGCCCTAACCGGTTTGGCTCAGTGGATAGAGCATTGGCCTGCGACTAAAAGGTCCCAGGTTTGATTCGGGTCAAGGGCATGTACCTTGGTTGCTGGCACATCCCCATAGGAGGTGTGCAGGAGGCAGCTGATTGATGTTTCTCTCTCATCGATGTTCCTAACTCTCTATCCCTCTCCCTTCCTCTCTGTAAAAAATCAATAAAATATATATTTTTTTAAAAACATATGGGAGAGAATTTATTTTTGAGAGCCCTTTTCAGCAACAATGAACAACATTGCAAAGTTTATCATTGAAATAAAGAAATATTAAATATGGTGTAATTGTTTTATATAATATTATGTAAGAGTTATAAATATGATAGTCATAAGTGGTATAATATACTGTATTTATGGAAATATATTCAGTATTTATTTCTTGTAGTAAAAATGTATCAACGATTATCAGTCTGGGGATTCTAGTCTCAGTTCTTGTTTTGCCATTAAGTAGAACAGCTTGCTTGGTCTTGCCTTTTTGTTTATTACTTTGTTTTCCATCGCTAAACAGAAATGCAGTATAATAGTGTAGATGTAGATGTACAGCAGGATTAAGAAGCAGATGTATAGCAGGATTTTACTCCCTCTTCTGACACTTAGCAGCTGAGGCTTATATAACTTCTGTAGGTGTCAGTTTTCTCATTCATAAAATGGAAGTATTGTTAATAATATCAAACTTAAAGAATTCTTGAGATGGTGGAAATATCTGCAAAGCCCTTACATATATATGTACTAATAAATAAACAAATTATACACACATACATACATAAATACAATAGGAACATAAATCTATTATAATGATACACTGTATTTTAAAAAATCTCCAATGTTTCTTTCAATTTGATTATTCTATTCATAGAGTGTTATTTCCCCTATTTTTCATAGTAGTTTTTCTAAATCTTCTCTAAGACATAGATATGGATATAAAATAGTAAATTGTATAAAACATATCATGTGACTCTAGAAACATGATACCGGAGTTGTTGATAAGAATTTAATACTCATATTTTAAAATAGAGATTTCTCTACTTTAAATCCCCTCAGATCTAGCCTGATTTATTTTGGGCTGAGTTACATTTTTAATGGCCAGGAAAAGTGCCTGCTCTAAGATGGATAGGATGAGCCTTAGTCATAAAAATCTTTGAGTGACTTGGAAATAGAATTATGGCACATAAATGACAGTGGATGTAGCCTACTTTGGTCTTGAAAGTGCTTCTAGAATTTACAGGCCATGAAGCAATAATTGAGACTGTTTACATAATTAACATTCTAACAAAGTCCTTAGCATCCATGAGAGCTGCTTTCTGTGGAAGAACTTAACTTTCTTTTATATTTTCTGAATGTCATGTATATAAAAATCTTTTATGACAAGTATAGCTGGCTACTAAGAGGAAAGATACAGTTCCTTATTTATCCGGAGAAAAGAGGGAATTAAGCCAAAGGTATACCTCTGAGAAGGGAAAGCTTCCGGGGGCCTATTCGGGAGTTTCTATCAAGATTTCAAAATTCCTAGTCGAGGCTGGAGTGATAGGATGATGT
>NW_006285040.1:2624590-2626008 GCF_000327345.1 Myotis davidii
GAGTCGTGAAAGGTGTGTGTGGGGGGGATGATCTGAGGAGGTGAAAACATCTCATTCATTGTGTAAACAAAAGGAAAGGGAGTTGAGGTTAATGGACCAGAATTGGGAGCAGCCCAAATAATCAGACTTTGCAGAAATCCCCACCCAGCTCCTTCATATAACTTGTCCATACTTCCCTTTGCTACTTTGGATGCTTTGACATTGACGACATTTGCATCTATATATTGGAATCAAAACCAGGCTCAAAACATTTCCCTAAATGCTGCTCAATATAATCCCTTTTGTTTGTGCCTAGTCCATAAAGAAGTCAATACAACTCTGTAATTTATTGAGATGTCAGCTCCACAAACTTAGCTGGAGCCTGGAAAGACAGGCTACAGCTTCTTTCCCTCTTTTTAAAGGTGCATTGAGCTCATGCAGGGAACACTTCAAGGAGTTTTGTCGGGTTGATCAATACATTTCTATATTTATAAGCCTAATCAGAGCCCATCTGCTTTTCTGCTAAAGCACTGCTCAATGAGAGAGTCGCATAATCAAAATTATAAACTTTATTGCATTGATTTTTTTGTTCTACTTGTTACTCAGAGCAAAAAAAAAATAATTAAATATTTTTGTTTTAATAACTACAACTTGACATAAAATCATTTCTTGGGAAAACATTTCCCTCACGTCAGGATTAGGGCATTTTAGGCTCCCAGGCCTGTCATTTTTCATTTCAATTATTAGACTTTAACAGGTCCAAGACTTGTTTCAAATTGCTCTAGTCTCAAAACTTAACAGCTGCTCTCTGGGCCATATATAGAAAGCCAGTCAGCTGTCTTGACATGACCTCTATGGCACAGTCACCCAGAGCCCAGTCTCCACCAGAGAGACAGCAGCTCCACTTGACAATTACTGCAGCATCATCTCTAAATACGTGCATCTCCCTGTGTTTCCCTTGCTGTTGTTTTGCTGAGGCAAGTGCCTGCTGCCCTTATTCATGTAGCAGCAAGCACCTTTGGAACCAAAGCCACATTTCTTTCATTTAGAGGTGGGGATGAACAGAGCCAGAAATGTTAATGGGCTCCATTAAGCGGAGGGAGAGAGTTCAAAGAAGAGAAATGAGGAGGACTAGCTTGAGGAAGTACGACAAAATGGAAATGACATCTCACAGCAAGGATGGAAGGTCAGACTCTAATTGGCTGATGGGTTATGCCAACACATCTTGGTGCAGTAGGTGGCCAATCATTTCACTTCACAGTGGCCTATGCACATTATTACATGGTTTGTAGAGAAAGTAACCAGATTACCGCACTTCTGCCCGCCACATCCAAGCCACTATCTCTGGGCCAGGGCATTTTCTTTATCAAGGCATCTTTTCCATTTAGGGAGATGAACTGGACACGAAAGCACAGAAGTGCTTGTATACGAAGATGCTC
>NW_006285040.1:2626120-2628325 GCF_000327345.1 Myotis davidii
CTTTCTAAATCACAACCTGCAGTTCTGCCTGGCCAAATTACCAGAGTTCAAAAAATCAAAACAGTAGGTGTTGAAAATCCCTATCTTAATTATAATTTTTAATCGAAAATTAGTGCATAAGTTCTTCAATTTTATTTAATAAGCATCTTTATCATTTTAGTAGAGACTTATAAAACAGCAGTCATCTCTCAAATTTTACAAAGATTTTTCTGAGTATTTTCTAGTCAACATACTTTGTGTTTTATGTTAGACCAACATATAAGATTAATATTTTAAAACCATGTATAAATACACTTGCTATTGTAAGTCAACTTAGAATGGTCACCAGTCCTGGCCAGTGTTCTTAGTGGTTTGAGCATTGGCCCATGCACCAAATGGGTCTCAGGCGGTCCTCGCGGCCAAGAGGGGCCATGTCTCTCCCATGTTCTTCTTTATTCTCCAATGATGGTGGCGCTGAAGATCTTCCAGCTGCAGGAATCCTGGTCATCCCCCCTTCTCACCAGCAGCGAGCTTCTCTTATTCTCTAGGGCTCTAACCTGGACTCCAAGATAAATATTTAATGTAGAGGGTGCAACTGAGCTGACCAAGGTCCCCACTTCCTGCTTCTCACAAGGCTATCGGCGTCATCTCTATGGGAATAGAGAGCCAGCACACAGCGTTGCAGGAAGCCGCGCAGGCTGCCCGCCACATCCAAGCCACTATCTCTGGGCCAGGGCATTTTCTTTATCAAGGCATCTTTTCCATTTAGGGAGATGAACTGGACATGAAAGCACAGAAGTGCTTGTATACGAATATGCTCTTAGGCTAATTTAGGCCATGTGGTGTGTTCCCTTGACAGTAAATAACCCCGTTTTGACTTTAGGATTCTCGGCTATGGGATTTCTAAATCACAACCTGCAGTTCTGCCTGGCCAAATTACCAGAGTTCAAAAAATCAAAACAGTAGGTGTTGAAAATCCCTATCTTAATTATAATTTTTAATCGAAAATTAGTGCATAAGTTCTTCAATTTTATTTAATAAGCATCTTTATCATTTTAGTAGAGACTTATAAAACAGCAGTCATCTCTCAAATTTTACAAAGATTTTTCTGAGTATTTTCTAGTCAACATACTTTGTGTTTTATGTTAGACCAACATATAAGATTAATATTTTAAAACCATGTATAAATACACTTGCTATTGTAAGTCAACTTAGAATGGTCACCAGTCCTGGCCAGTGTTCTTAGTGGTTTGAGCATTGGCCCATGCACCAAATGGGTCTCAGGTCACTTACCTGGGTTGCAGGTTCATTCCCCAGCCCTGGTCAGAGCATGTGTGGGAGGCAACCAATGTGTCCTGCACACATTGACGTTTCTCTCTCCCTCCCTCCACCTCTACCTAATAGCAATGGGAAAATATCCTCGGGTGAGGATTAAGTCCCCGGTCAGAGCATGTGTGGGAGGCAACCTCCTCCTCTACCTAATAGCAATGGGAAAATGTCCTCGGGTGAGGATTAAGGAAAAAGAATGGTGGCCAGCCCTACAAAGCTTGAAATTAACTATCAATTCTTCAGAAACCGAAAAAGATCTTATTTGTGTTTTTTATGGAGAGTAGGAAAAGGAATGGTGACCAGCCCTGCAAAGCTTGAAATTAACTATCACTTCTTCAGAAACCAAAAAAGATCTTATTTGTGTTTTTTATGGAGAGTGTGTGGTTTTCGCAAAGTCTCCCCACAAAGTCAGTTTTGGAAGGCCTAAAACAAGGGAAAAAAATTAGCAATAGCATATCAAAAAGGTGAGTTTCCAGTAAAGTATAGCTACACTTCTATAAAGAACTGCCTAAATCTAGCTAGCGTAGGCCTTGAAGTTTAATATGCAATATTAGTTTTTAAAATTAAGAAAATGATCACTTCAGAGAGGGAGTCCTTTTGTAGCAAGCATTCAAGATGTGGCTTTGTCTGGCCATATATGATGGCAAAGAAAGTGGTGACCTCTGAAGTGATTAGATGTCTGATTGGTCATTTAGGCAAAATACACATTTCATTTCCTCTCCATCATCTTCACTATCTTCAGCACTTGACTAACTTGTAATAGAAAAGAATAGCTCCAATATCTCCCCAAACAACTCACTTTATATTGAAATAGCTTTTACTGTTCAATCTAATATCAATCTGCTATCTATCCCTATAGCACACTGTTAGTGACTGGTCCTGGCACCAAACAGATTC
>NW_006285040.1:2628697-2644797 GCF_000327345.1 Myotis davidii
ATGTGGAGGGTGGGGTCAGGGAGGGCTTCAGCTGCCATGCTTTCCATAATGCCATGGCTCATCTAAAGTACAAAGAGCGTAAGAAGAGGGAGAATGAGAAAATAAAGAAGGCAACATTTAGACGCCAGAAGAAAAAACATTTTGGCATGAAGACAACCTTGTACAACTAAACAGACCGCTTTTCAACCCCTAAAAGAGAGGAAGTGAGGCGGATTAGACTCCACTGAGGAGGCTCATTCCCTTCAAGCAGACATAGTATCCAACCTTTATACTCATATCTACCACCACCATCTCTACACCCCACCACCTATCTCAGCAGACAGTCCCTTTTAATACCATCCACCACTTTCCTGAGGGACCAGAAGGCAGACCACACCATCCCAGACACTGCCTTCCCCTCATTTCCATCAGAGTGGTCTTTGTTAACAATTTAATATATTTACAATATCCCTTTCTTTAAATGAAGATACACCTTTTCCATATCACCCTCTAATATACTCACCTGCATAATTATTTGGCTAGAAGACAGACACATTTATTATTGACAGAGAGAAAGGTACTGCATGGATAAAACCAAAAGCAACTATAATCTATCTCTTACTGTCTATGAATTTGTGGACACACAGGTGCATATACACTTCTTATTCATACATATCCATGGGGAAGGATGGAGCACAAAATGAATACTTTCAAGATAATCTAATATGTATATATACAGCTAAAAATGTCATAGTGAATATTTAAGCTTAATAACTTTAGAAGGGTGAAAGCTACCAACTTGTGAAAAACACAATTTGTTTATTTAATAACTTGCATGTCATTTACACTTGCTTAACTTTGTAAATTTTCAAAGGTAAATTTTAATTTTTTTTCACTCTGCCATCTTCAGAGGCTCAGAAACAAAAAATGAAAGATTTAAATAGTATTACTTACAATTCACAGAACTATACAGGAGAAGGGACATTAAATAATTCTATGTTTAAATGATAATCCTTATAATTTATGGATTTTAGCCTTCTGAAATTATTAAAGTTTACAATTGCATTATGACATTTTAGACTCCTTTAAAACGTCAGTCAAACTAGCCATGTGAAGTCATTACGTCTCTACCTGCCTTTCATAATTGACCTCGGGGTAAATATCTATCCATTTGACCATTCTGTACTAATAACTAGGAAAGTAAAATAGAAGAGAGATTTGGGGCGGTGGTGGTGGTGAGTGATCCTTCGTCTGCAACTCAGAGTAAGGTTTGTCCCCTGCTGGACTCGCTTCAACTCCTCTCTTTTGAAAAATGGGCTGTTTTAACTGTGACTTTAAGTCACTAAGTCTTATCACTAACCCTTCAATAAATTCTTGTGTTTTTTTCCTCAATTAGCCTAAGCCATTTACTGTTGTTTGTGACATTATGTCCCTTAATTGACTCAAATTAGCTTCAACATGATAATTTCTTCCATTTTCATAGTTGAAATGTACAGAGCCCAGCTGTTTCTGAAAGTTATAGACAGGGGCCTAATACAAAAGCCTGGAAAATGAGACGTTTGGCCTTAACAAGAATAGGTTTCATGACAAGTCCAGGGGCTTCCCCAAGCCTCTGGGGAAATGATAAGGAAAAGAGTAGCAAAAGAAACAATGGCTTGTTGTAGAAATATATGAGGCTATTCCCAATAGTGGGACATATTCCATAAATGTTAGAATAGTGCAGATTATGAGACGTTTTCAAATCCACACATATACACCAATATATACCTCATATATAACTTATGTTTGTACATTAGTTAAATAGTACTGTCAATAGGATATAAATAAAAATAATATTTTCTGTGAGACTTGCATGGCCCTAAGCCTTGTTTTCTCAGGTACTGCTTAGCCTTCCCATTGGGGATATTTAGTAATGCGGTTATCCTAGACAGATAAAATAATTGCCTCTGTTTAATTCAAGTAACCTATCCTCTAGTAGTTTTGATATCAAGTAAAGGATTAAAGAAATTCAAGTTCCTGATGAGTTTCCATTTGACTACTGTAAAGGGATCACTCTGGCCAGTGGGTGTGGTGGTCCTGCAGTCCTGTGAATACTAGCTGGGTGCCTGGGTGCACTGATGTCATGCACAGGTCACAGAACACCACTGAAACCAGGGTGATGATTTGCATCGTAACTGCCCTGGTGGTGTCCTAAGCACTGGTCAGAGCAGTGATTTGGTAAGGGGAGAGGTTTCTCAAGTGATGTGTTATTGATAGTAATTTGTTTATATTGATTTTACTTGTTAATTTGGTTCTTTGTCATCATCAACTGACACTTTGAGAGTAGAGTTTGGGGGGAAAGGTATCTTATTTGAGTGACTCTTTAAAAACAGAGTTGAACCATGAAGCATAAAGAAAAACAGAAACATCTGGAAAGTAGACATCTGAACAGAACTGAGGAGAAGTCAAGCGGTAAGTGTTTAACAAATTGGGCATAATGTTCCCAAGCACTCTTTTCTAAAGATAGAGAATTCCTAGTTGTGACAAGGATGGGCAGGAGAAAAAGGAAGGAAGAGAGAAGGAGAAAGGAGAAGGGGGGGAAGACAGAGAGAGGAGGGGGAGGAGACTGAGAGACTGAGAGGGATGTGCACACGCTGGTCTTTTAGAGAGCCCAGGGAGTCTGAGAGTAAAATACACATACACACCTATCCACATACACACACATAGAGTACATACATAAGCCAGGAAAATAGTGCTGGGATGTAGACAGAACACAGAGTTGAGCCTAACGGTTCTGCCCTTTAGTCCACACAAGCCTGCCCGGCACAAAAAGACACTCCAGTGCCTCTGCGTTGTCTCTAATGTGATCAGCAATGGAATTAATAAATTCCAAGGGAAAACACTTACAATGACTGTAGCAAGCTAAGGAGATCAGTGGAGAATGGTGTTCTCTTTGAGGAAATAAAGGGAGAGGGCTAAGGGGATGAGAGTTTTATCAGAGAAACATGGAAGAATATGTTCCTATAGCTGGCCAAGGCCATGTCATATTACCAGGAACCTGTGAAGCACTAACTTATCAAAGGTCCAATGTGGTAGGATCCTCAGGAACTGAACTTGAGGTAGAGTGCAGAGATACCCAGGCAACAACACCATCACATCCATGTACTTACATAGCCAGTGTTTCCCATTCACATTCATCCCTCACCAGACCCTCTGCACTCACTCTCCATTATTCACCCCCTTATCATCTTCCACACGCATCTAAATTATGCAAGCTCAATTTCTGTCCATGCCATGCAAAAAGTTACAATTTCTCTGACTCCTACGACCCTACGTTAGTATCCCCTTTTTATATTGTATGGAAATAGAAGGACACAATGCATACTTTGTGTATAGGTCCCTTTACACATCACTTTATTTGTGCAATTTATCCATGCTGCATGCGACTTCAGTTTGTTCATCTTGGCATATGTATCCTATTGTGAAAAGGTGATGTCCTGGACACACTATTACATGTGTTTTCAATGTGGACACATTTCTGTTTGGTGAATGCTTAAGAGTTAGACTGCTAAGTCTTAGTTGCCATCTTCTCTCTTGATCCCTTCAGAACTAAATCTGGCACACTTTACAATCACGGGTACTGCACACTTCATCATACACACTCTTCTCTGCACCCACTTACTCTGCCTCTTCACACAGTGCTATCTTTTTCAAAGCCCATGCACTGCTTCTCTTAAGCACCTTAATTTTCACAAAATTGTGTTCTTTAAATATTCCTGTGCATTTTACACTCAAAATTCCAATAACCTCAAAGAGAATATTTTCAGTAACAACATTCCATATCTAAACTGCACAGTGCATGAAAAACACAAAAATCCATAATTATAGGAAATGAATCTACACACATAAAAAAGCGCTGAACTACATACAGACACAAAGCACACATACCATCCTCAGTCACACTAAACTCATCCCATATTCAGATTAACAAATACCAAGTCAAACACATCTTAGTTAAACTTTAACCCAGATTTAACCAACACCTTAAGAACTTAAATATCCAGGACAAAACATTCACCATACCATTTTACTAAAAATGTGAATAATTTATATGCCACACACATTCATGAGACATAATCTTAACCTTAAACAGTTGATAATGAAGTGAACTTGTATAAAAATGAAACAGTAACATAATTATGAATAGTGAGCTTCTTTAAAAATAAAGATAACATTTTACACCTCTCTCTAGATATCTAAATCAATATAGATATCCATAAAAACAGATAAAAAGATGTTCCCAGAAGTTGTATATGCACACTTTAAATAATTACTATATTTATGGCACTTCTTATAATACATTTTAAACGTTGAAATATTAGCTATTAAAAATGTATACATTTTTGGGCATACACCCTGTATACATACATAATGTTTCATAAAACTTGCACCACATACCCCCAAATTGTGCAATTTTTTCATAAGGAAATAGAGTTGATATTCAAAATGTAGTTCTTGCATACTGTTTTTTAGGCATAGTTCAAGTTTTGATAACCTGTATACATGTCTAGTAATATCACAAACCAGATACCAAATCCCACGGAAAGCCAATACACACAGCATTTTCATAAGTGTTCACTGGAATATTGGAATAAGTGGAATTTTAAATGGGAATAAACAACTTAATTTCTAGGTGAACAAGTGTCATGGGTGGTAATGATGCCTGACATGTAATGCCCACTCAACATGTGGTTTTGGAATGGACACAGACCCCTGAAAATGCCTCATCTCAATGTTCTTTTTTATTCCATTGCCCAGGAGCCAGCAATCCTCAAGAGACTGCTCCTCAACCCCAGGCAACTGTGGAGGCCACAGCCTGCAGTCAGGCAGCAGGGGCAAAGTTATCTTCTTCTTCTGAATATTTCACTTGTGTCTCCTCTCAAGCCAAGCGTCCCTGTCCTGATCAGGATGGTAAGGAACATACAAAGGTGGGATCTGAGTTTGGACAAGAGGTATAGCTGAGCTCCTCAGCCCAGTCTCTATTTTGCACACATTCCCTTCAAAAACAGGAGAGGGTTTTGGAGCAGATAGACTAGTAATAAGGTTTCCAAAGAGACACTAGTTAAGAGTGTCTCTTGACCAACATCCCTCAGCACAAAATTCCAACATAGAAGCACTGGACAATTGTGGGTGAGCTAGTGGACAGTGCCGATGTGTGTGGGGGAGTTCACACGTAGCCTTCCCCTGAGAAAAGCACAAACACCTATCCTCACACACTCACACATTTGTACTCCTTACCGCAAATGGCCCCATTTATCCTTCTTTCCACTTTTTCTCTCAAATACACAGGCCTTCATCCCCCATCTATTATTCCCTTTCTCTAGAAGTATTACCTAGGTATACCATAGCCTTTATTCCTTCACACAATTGTTTTCAGACTCACCCACTTAAACACTAATTCCATAAATAATTCACTTCTCTTCACACGGATAACATCTTCAAGTCAAATTCTAGAGAACTCATATGCCCTAGCAGTGGTCGGCAAACTCATTAGTCAACAGAGCCAAATATCAACAGTACTTTTTCAAAACAGACTCGCCCAGGCCAAAAACTGACTTCTGCGCATGGACCACGAAGTTTCAATCGCACTGTATGCGCGCCCGCACGTGGTATTTTGTGGAAGAGCCAAATACAAGGGGCCAAAGAGCCGCATGTGGCTTGCGAGCCGCAGTTTGCCGACCACGGCCCTAAGTGAAATAAATTTTCATCTGTTTGTCTTTCTCATCCATATGACACTTCAGCCACCAGGCCTTCAGATCTTCATGGAGCCGGCCATTCTGATAGATCATACACACCTCCCGCAACACTCCTAGTCTCACTGTCTCATAGTAAGAACAGGTATTACTCCTACACTGTTCACATGTGCTGTCACACCACATAGCCTACATGCACATACTTAACCGCCATCCTTTTAGCAATATCCCAGACGCTCACTGGATAGGATCCAGAACATACACACAACTCCACTAGAACATGAATACAACGCTACATCCTCATTCCCATACAGTTGTACCATGGAAAGACCTCAAATAAAATATACCACACAGAGAATTCTGAAATCTCTCATATAGATGTACTTTCAGGCCACATGCTCATGTAGGGCATGACCATCTTAACAGCCTTGACACACATAGTCTTGTTTCCTCATGTTTGAAAATTCATTTCTAGGAACCTACCAATTACATGAGGATGTCAACAATTCTGGATCTCTTGAAATGCTTGTATCCCGGCCTATAAAGAAAAGATGGAAAAGGGAGGGGCACAGAGGAGGTTTGTATGGCAATGCCTGGAAGTGGCTCCTGTCATTTTTATTCATTTTCCATTGCAGCAATGTAGTCTCATGGTCAGAACTACCTTCTAGGGAAGCTGATAAATATAATATAGTTGTATGTCCAGACAGAAAAGAGGCAGCAGTCTCTATTCTATTCACTTTGTGCAAATCCAGCCACCCATGATATTTATGGACACAATAAATATTACTGTGTATTTAAAAATTTCACTGGGACTATATTACATTATCTATGAAGATGTAAGCCATATTCACTGAGCAACTTTCATAGAAAACTGTTATTATTTATTTGACAGATAAATACATAGATAAAAAACATGGACCATGTCTCTACTATTTTTCAGCGAAGTTGAGTTTATGACAAGATTCTTTGAAGCACAGACACTAGGCAGTGGCCCTAACTCAAGGCCAGAATGAACGGGAGGGTTCTTCTTCCTCAGACGAGGTATCCTACATTTCTTCTAAGAACAAGAACCCAACATAGTCTTATATTTCCTCCTCAATATTTTCACATTCAAGTTCATTCCTCATCAGACCCTTCTGCACTCACTATCCTCATCATTCATTTCCTTATTATCATTCACATAGAACTAAATTCCCCATGCTCTATTTTGTCTTTACCATAAAAAATTGATAATTTGTGTTACTACAACCCAAATTAGTATCCTTGTTTTTAAATTGTATGGAAGTAGAAGGGAATATATGCATATATATTTTGAGTCTGGTTCCTTTCACTCACCATATGTGTGTAATTTATCCATGTTGTATGTGACTTTATTTGCTCATTCTTGGTATATATATATATATCATTGCATTAATATATTTTCTACATTGATTATACTTTTCTGAGCATTTGAGTTGCTTTTAGTCTAGGGTACTTGAATAGATGATGTCCTGGACATCCTATTGTACATGTATTATTCAATATGGACACAATTGTATTTGGTGAATGTTTAGAGTTAGACTGCTAAGCCTTAATTGTCATATTCCATCTTAACCCCCTCGGAACTCAATTTTTCATACTTTATTTTCTAATATAATCACGTGTTACTGCACACCTACCTTACACACTCTTCTCTGCCATTATATTCAAGGCCCAGGTATTGTTTTTCTTCTATATTTTGGTTTCTGCATCCTCACACTAATTAATCAATCAGTCACATTTTACAAATACACTAATTGCACTAGCTTATAGAGAATATTCTCACTAATAACAAAACATATCTAAATCACATAGTATGTAAAATAGTCACAAATCCACAATTGTAGGAAATCCAATATACACACAGAAATACAGACACAAAGTAACCCATACAATCCTCAGTTACACAAACCTCATCCTATATGCAAATGCACACCAGTTCAATCACATATTAAACTAATTTAGTTTTAATCAACACATTATAAACTTAAATACCAAGCACATTACATTTAATGTTCCATGCTGCTAAAATTGTAAATAATACATATACCACACACATTCATGAGACATGATGGTAATCTTAAACAGTAAAATAATCAGCAGTGAACTTGTTTAAGATTAAAACTGGGACAGTGACATAATAAAAATGCATAGCTAATTTCTTCAAAAATAAAAAATATATATTTTCCATGTATAATAATGATATATATATACACACACACACATATATAAATCAATTTAGATATAAATGTATGTGCAGAATGCTTAATTAAAACTTGCACCACATAGCTCCTAATTGTACAATTTTTTTTATAAGGAAATGGAGTTGACATTCCACTTTTAGTTCGTACATTCGGTCTTTCTGGCATGATTCTAAGTTTTTAATAATCTGTGTAGATCTCCAGAAATATCACAAGCAAGATACCCAATTCCGCCGAAACCGGTTTGGCTCAGTGGATGGCGCGTCGGCCTGCGGACTGAAAGGTCCCAGGTTTGATTCCGGTCAAGGGCATGTACCTGGGTTGCGGGCACATCCCCAGTGGGAGATGTGCAGGAGGCGGCTGATCAATGTTTCTCTCTCGTCGATGTTTCTAACTATCTCTCTCCCTTCCTCTCTGTGGAAAATCAATAAAATATATTTTTTTAAAAAAAGATACCCAATTCCACTGACACCCACCAAACACACCATTTCTATAAATCCTTACTTATGGTAGTAAATGGAATTTTAAGTGGGAAAATCAACTAAATTGCTAGGTGAACAAGTGTCAATGGTGGTAATGATGCCTGACATGTCCAACAAAATGTTGTTTTAGATTTTCACAGACCTCAGAAAATGCCTCATCTCAATGTTCTTTTTTATTCCATTGCCCAGGACCCTGTAACACCCAAGAGAATGCCCGTCAACATGAGTCACCAGTGGAGGCCCCAGCCAGTGTTCAGGAAGCAGGAGGAGATCCCTCCCCCTCTGAATATTTTACCTGTGTGTCCTCCCCATCCAAGCTTCCCCATTCTGATGTGAATGGTAAGGAATATGCAATGTTGTAACCTGAGCCTGGTCAATAGATGCAGCTGATCTACTCAACCCAGTCTCCACTTAGTTCGAAAATAGAAAATGGCTTTTGGACAGACAGACTAGTACTAAGGTTTCTGCAGAGGACCAAGTCAGGAGTGTGCCTTCATGGACAGGCTACGGTCCCTCAGCACAATTTCCATCTGAGAAACATTAGGGAAGCTGTGGCTAAGGCAGTGGATAGTGCTGAAGTGTGCATGGGGGTTTACTCCCAGGCCTCAGATGAGTACAAACTCCGATCCACAAATGTACTCATTCATGCCAGGTAAGGCTCCGTTTCTCCTTCTTTTCACTTATTTTCTCAAATACACACACTTTCCCCTCCATCTATCATTCCCATTCTCTAGTAGCATTACCTAGGTATACCCTGCCATTCATTCGTTCACACCATTATTTTCAGACTCACCCACTTACACATTAATTCCATAAATAATTCATGTCCCTTCACACATCTTTAGGTCAAACTCTAGATAACTTATATGCCCTGAAGGAAATAAATTTTCATCTGCTGTCTTTCTAATCCATTTGCCACTTAAGCCACAGGCCTTCAGACCTTCACAGAGCTGAACATTGTGAGAGCTCATACACACCTCCTCTAACTCTCGGTCTCAGTGGCTCATAGTAAGAACAGGTACCACACCGGCACTTGTTCACAGGGGCAGCGACACCACAAACCAAACATGTGTACATGCATTCATTCATCCCCTTTTACCAACATCAATAATCCTCACCAGGCATATCCCAGAACATACATCAGATTCCCCAAGAACTTGTATACAAAGCTACATCCTCATTTCCATATAGTTATACTATGTAAGCACTTCAAATAATGCATTCCACCCACAGAATTCTGAAATATCACATACATGTAGATGTACTTCCACTCCACATGCTCACATAGTGTATGGCTGAACTTCTCCAGACTTCTCACACTTGTTCTAGTTTTCTTATGTCTGCAATTTTCTTTCCTACAAACATATCACTTACATAAAAATGTTTTCTCTCTTGGAATCCTTGACAAGACAATGTCCAAGTCATCTGGGAAACTGGAGAACATGGAGGGCCAGTTCTGAAGTGTGTATGGTGATGCCTGGAAGTGGCACATGTCATTTCCATTGAAGAAATATAATCTCATGGTCAGAACTACCTGCACGGGAAGCTGATACATATAATATAGTTGTATGTCCAGGTAGAAAGGAGACAGCAGTCTCTATTCTATTCTCAAAGAACCTTCCTTTTGCAAACCCAGTCACCCATGATGTTTATTAACACAATTATTACTGCACATTTAAATGCTTCATTGGAACCATGTTACACTATCCATGAAGATGGAGGTTGTGTTCACTGAACATGTTACATAGTAAACTCTTATTGTTCATTTACATGAGAGATAAATACACAGATAACAAACACGGGACACGTCTCCATTATTTTTACATTTTTGGCAAAGTTGAATTAATGAGAAGATGCTTTGCAGCACAGAAATAAGTCTATGGCCCTAACTCAAGGCCAGAAAACATGGGAAGGTTTTCTTCCTCAGATAACTTATCCTGCATCTCTTCTAAAGACATGCTAACTGGTGCTGGAAGGATCGCCTATTCAGTAGGATGCAAAGGGAGATTAGATAAGGAGAAAACCCAGAGATGATCTCAGTAATTCTGCCCATTTGTGAACAACAAGGCTGATCAGTACAAAAATGAACTCAAATAATTCTGTATCTTCTTTAATGTGATCAGCAATGGAAATAATAAATTCCAATTCCAATTAAAAAAAAAACACTTAAAAAGACTAGAGCAAACCCAAGAAGAACTGTGCTATTTCAGGAAATAGTGGGACAGGGACTAAGGGGATGAGAGTTTTATCAGAGAAACATGGACGAATATGGGATGAACCAGACATGGGCATGTTAAATTGCCTGGGAGAGGTAAAAGCACTAACAACTTAACACAGGCTAAATGAGGAAGGATCCTTAAGAACTAAACTTGAGATGGAGGACAGAGATATCCGGTTGAAGACCCCATCACACCCATCTATTTTCATAGCCAATATTCTCATTCACATTCATCCCTCCTCAGACTCTCTGCTCTCACTCACTCTCCCCATCACTCATTTCCTTATAATCTTCCACATACATCTAAATTTGCCATGCTCTATTTCTGTCCATATCATACCAAGAGTTATACTTTCTCTGACTCCTAAGACCCTATATTAGTACACCTGATTTTAAATCTTATGGAATTAGAAGGGCACAATACATATATCTAGTGCCTTCCACTCACCACTGTATTTGTGTAATTCATCCATGTTGTATGTGACTTTAGTTTTGTTCATTCTTGGCATTTGTTTATCATTGCGTGAATATGATTTCTTCATCAATTATAATTTTCTGAGCACTTGGGTTGAATATAGTGTGGGACTACTTGAAAAGGTGACGTTCTGGACAATCTATTACATGTGTTTTTCAATATGGACAAATTTCTGTTTGGTGAATGATTAAGAGTTAGACTCCTGGGCCTTAGTTACCATATTCTATCTTAACCCCTTCAGAACTCAATCTTTTGCACTTTTCCTTTCTAATGCAATCATGTTACCGTCCACCTAATCTCACACACTCTTCTCGGTACTCTGCCATTTTTTTTCAAAGCCCAGAGATGCTTTCTCTTATACTCCCTGATTTTCACATCTTGTTATTTAATTATTCCCTCACATTTTGAAAATGCACTAATTTCAATAGTCTCAAAGATAATATTTTCAGTAACAACATTCCACTCTGAAGCACATAGCATTTATGACATACACAAGTTCACATTTATAGGAAATGCATGTCCATACTTATTGGAAATGCAATCTACACACATAATTATGTGATAAACTAACACACAGCCACAAAGCACGCATATCATCCTCAGCCACATATTCAGATTTGCAAACACCAAATAAATCATGCATTTAACCTTAATGCAGTTTTAACCAACAGATTATAAACTTGGACACTAGGCACCATACTTTACTGCTACAGATGTGAATAGTACATATACCATACACATTCATGAGGCATGATGATACTCTTAAAAAGTTAAATAATAAGCAGTGAGCTTGGGTAACACTGAAATAGTGATAGTGACATAATAATCCTATATAATAACAAGGTAATATGCAAATTAACCCTCATGCCATAAAGCGTCACAAGACGGGATTCCCTCAGCCCTGCCGGGGGATTAGATCCCTGCTGCTGCTCCCCATGGCTTCCCCCGAGTTCCCTCAGCCCAACCAGGGGGTGGGTCGTGGCTGCTGCTCTGCGCAGCTTCCACTGGAGTAATCAGTCTGGCAGGGGAGGGCAGTTGGGGGCAAGATCAAGCTGGGAGGGGAGGGCAGTTAAGGGGCAATCAGGTAGGCAGAGGCAGTTGGGGGTGATCAGGCAGGCAGAGGGGTTAGGGGCAATTAGACAGGCAGGCTGCCCACGGCTGGGTAAGAGGGTGATCAGGCTGGCAGACAGAAGCAGTTAGGGACCATCAGGCAGGCAGGCTGGCAGGCAGGTGAGCAGTTGGGAGCCAGCAGTCTCGGATTGTGAGAGCGATGTCCGACTACCAGTTTAGGTGTGGGATCAGGCCTAAACCGGCAGCCAGACATCTCCCGAGGGGTCCCAGATTGGAGAGGGTGCAGGTTGGGCTGAGGGACATCCCTCCAGTGCATGAATTTCATGTACCAGGCCTCTAGTAATGAGTATCTTAAAAAATAAAAATGTATCATTTTACATCTTTATCTGTATATCTACGTCAGTATAGATAGCAATATATATATATATAGATAGATAGATGTAGGTGCTGAATGCTTCAAGAACTCACATCACATATCCCCTTACTGTATAACTTTTCAGTTCCTGCATACTATCTTTCAGTCATGGTTCAATTTCTTCTAGTCTGTATAGATCTCCAGAAATATGACATGCAATATACTCAATACCACTAACATCCACCAAACACACAATTTAATAAGTGTTTACTTATAAATGGAATTTTAAATGGGAAAGTCACTTTAATTTCTATGAGAATAATTGTCATGTGTGGTAATGATACCTGACATATAATGGTCCACTCTACATGTAGGTTTTGAATTGGCACAGACCCCAGAAAATGCCTCATCTCAATATTCTTTTTTATTCCATTGCCCAGGACCCTACAACACCCAAGAGGATGTGCCTCAGCGTCAGTCACCTGTGGAGTCCTCAGCCTGTAGTCAGGCAGCAGGAGTAAACTCCTTTACATCTGAATATTCCAGCTTTCTATGTTCTTCATGCAAGCAGTCCAGTCCTGATGAGGATGGTAAGGAATATGCAAAGATGGGATCTGAGCTTGGTCACGTGATGCAGCTCAGCTGCTCAGCCTACTCTCTACTTACTTTACTTTCTCCTAAAAACAGGAAAGGGCTTCAGGGCAGAAAGAGTAGTACTTAGGCTTCTGCAGAGGGACAAGCAGGGAGTGTGCCTTCAAGGACAGGGCAAGCCCTGGGACATAGCAGCCCTGGGACAGCTGTGGCTGCGGTAGGCTCAGCACAAATCCCCAACATAGCAGCCCTGGGACAGCTGTGGCTGCGGTAGAGCACAGTGCTGACATGGGTATGGGCGTTTACTCAGAACCTTCCCCTCTGATGAGCACAAACTCAGATCCTCACACACTCACACATCTGTCCTCTACAGCAGGTAAGGTTCCATTTCTCCTCCTTTTCCCTTGTTCTCTCATACACACAGGCCTTCCCTCCTCATCTTTTTTCCCATTCTCTAGCAGCATTACCTAGATACATTCTTACCTTCATTCCTTCACACAATCATTTCCAGACTCACCCATTTACACGTTAATTTCATAAACAATTCACATCTCTTCACACAGATAACCTCACATGCCCTGAAGGAAATGAACTTCCATCTGTTTTCTCTCTAATCCACATGGCACTTCAGCCACCAGGCCTTCAGACCTTCATAGAGTGGAACATTCTGAGAACCCATGCACACGTTCTCCAACACCCCCCTCTCAAAATCTCATAGTAAGAACAGGTACTACTCCTGCACTTGTTTACATACTCTCATACCACATAACAAACATACATAACCTCATTCAACATCCCCTTTTACCTCAATCAAGAACATTCCCAGATATGTCCCAGAATATACATACCACTCCATAAGAATGTGCATATGATATATCGTCATACCCACCTTGTTACACTATGCAAATACATCAGATAAAGCATACTACACACAGAATTCTGAAATATCATAAATAGATGTACTTTTATTTCACATGCTCATGTAGGTCATGTCTATCTTAATTCCTACAGCCCTTACACACATATTCTACTTTTCTTATGTTTGAAATATTTTTTTCCAGGAATCCTGGAGATATATGTATCCCAGAACTTGAAGCAAAAGGAGAATTCCTTAGACACTTCACATACCCACATCCCTTCCCATTCAGTTAATAATAACGAGCCCTGTACATCCTCAATGCAAGGGACAGATCTGAGGCTCAGGACAATTTACTATACACGTGTACAATTGAAAAGGGGTGTGGCTGTCTTATGCCATACACAGGAAAGATTGGAGCCTCCCTCAAAAAAGATCAAAATGGAAGAAATGACCTATATTGAAAAGATCCATGAAAATGTCCGCATCACTCACATGTCTGAGAACAAACCCCTAATTGACCATCAGCACAACTTAGAGAGCAGAGCCCAGGAGGAAAGGGAGGAGGCTGACAGTCCAGCACAGCCTCCAGCTCTGGACGGGGATCCCAGCGCTAAGACACCTGAGTGGCTGGTGGCCCTGGACAGTGGGTTCAGGTGCATGGCCTGCTGCCGGGTCTTCCCCAGCTTAGAAGTGCTTCAGGAGCATGTGGAGTGTGGGGTCAGGGAGGGCTTCAGCTGCCATGCTTTCCATAATGCCATGGCTCGTCTAAAGCACAAAGATCTTAAAGAGGACGAACAAGAGAACTAAGGAGGCAACATGTAGATGCCAGATGGAAAACATTTTGCCATGAAGATAACCTTGTACAACTAAACAGACTGTTTTTCTGCCTCTAAAAGACAGGAAGTGAAGCAGGTTAGACTCCACTGAGGAGGCCTCATTCCCTTCAAGCAGACATAGTATCCAACCTTTATATTCATATCTACCACCACCATCTCTACACCCTACCACCTATCTCAGCAGACAGTCCCTTTTAATACCATCCACCACTTTCCTGAGGGACCAGCAGGCAGACCACACCATCCCAGATACTGCCTTTCCCTCTATCCAACTTATATACCTGCATATACCACCCACAAATACATCCTTTGATATTGTTTACACTAGAGGCCCGGTACATGAAATTTCTGCACTGGGGGGAGAGGTTTTCCCTCAGCCCAGCCTGCACCCTCTCCAATCTGAGACAGCTCGGGGGATGTCTGACTGCCGGTTTAGGCCCAATCCCACACCTAAACTCTAAGTCAGACATCCCTCTCACAAACCGGGACGGCTGGCTCCCAACTGCTCACCTGCCTGCATGCCTGCCTGATTGCCCCTAACCACTTCTGCCTGCCAGCCTGATCACCACCTAGCCACTCCCCTGCCAGCCTGATCAACACCTAACTGCTCCCCTGCTGGCCCGATTGCCTTCAACTGCCCTCCTCTGCTGGCCTGGTCTCCCCCAACTGCCTTCCTCTGCAGGCCTGGTCCCCCCAAAACTGCCCTCCCCCACCAGCCTGGTCACCCCAACTGCCCTCCCCTGCCAGCCCAGTCACCCCTAACTGCCCTCCCCTGCCGGTCTGGTTGCCCCCAACTGCCCTCCCCTACAGGCCTGGTCCTCCCCACCTGCCTTTCCCTGCTGGCCTGGTCACCCCCAATTGCCCTCTACTGCAGGCTTGGTCCCCTCAAAATCGCCTGCCCCCACCAGCCTGGTCGCCCCAACTGCCCTCCCCTGCTGGCCTGATCATCCCAACTGCCCTCCCCTGCCAGCCATCTTGTGGTAGCCATCTTTGACCACATGGGGCCGGCCATCTTGTACGAGGGCGTGACAGTCAACATATTACCTCTTTATTATCCTATCTAATAAAAGAGAAACATGGTAATTAGCCATACATCTGCTACACTTCCCATTGGCTAATCAGGGTGATATGCAAATTAACTGTCAGCCAAGATGGCAGCTGGCAGCCAGGCAGCTTGAAACTAACATGAGGCTTGCTTGCTTCAGCGACGGAGGACTCCAACGTTCCCCACCTGCCTTGCCGACCTCTGAGCTTGCGGTTTGAAACATTGTTACATATATAGA
>NW_006285040.1:2645448-2653887 GCF_000327345.1 Myotis davidii
CAATCCCCCTGCTCTGTGCATGACGGGGCGGCGCCCCAACTCCCCAATTGGCCCTGCTCTGAGCCCGACCAGGGGCTGCACCTAGGGATTGGGCCTGCCCTCTGCCACCTGGGAGCAGACCTAAGCCAGCAGGTTGTTATCTCCCGAGGGGTCCCAGACTGCGAGAGGGCACAGGCCAGACTGAGGGACCCCTCTCTCCCCGACGAGTGCACAAATTTTTGTGCACCGGGCCTCTAGTATAGGATAAGAGTGTAAACAATACAGAATTTTTATAGTACAGATTGCAATACCCTTTCCCTGGACTCACCCCTCACATTTCCATGAAAGTGATCTTTGTTAACAATTTTACATATTTTTCTATATCTTTTTCTTTAAATGAAGATATACCTTTTCCAACATCTCCTTCTAATGTATCAACCTGCACAGTCATTTGGCTGGAAGACAGATATACTTATTATTAAGAAAGAAAAAGGTACTGTATAGATAAAACCAAAAGCAACTATACTCCACATGTTACCTCACATGAACTTGTGGATACACAGGTGTATATACACATCTTATTCATACATATCCATGGGAAAGGATGGAGCACAAAATGAATACTTTCAAGATACTTTAATATGTATACATACAGGTGTCCAAACATGTCATAGTGAGCATTTAAGCTTAATAACTTCAGAAGGTAAAAGCTACCAACTTCTGAAAAAAACAATCTGCCTGTTTAATTACTTACAAGCATGTATACTTTTTAAACTTTGTACATCATCTAAGGTAAATTGTACTTTTTGTTCCTCTGCCACCTTCAAAGGCTCAGATACAAAAATGAAAATTAAAAGAGAATTACAATTCAAAAAACTCTCTTGGAGAAGGGACATTAAATAATCCCACTTTTAAATGATGATCTTCATAATTTATAGCTTGTATGCTTCTGAAATTATTAAAGCTTAAAACTGCACTATGACATTTTGGACACGTGTATATATCCATAGATTATCTTGAAACTGTTCATTGTGTGCTCCATCCTTCCCCATGAAAATGCATGTGTGAGTCCATGCACCTGTGTGTCCGCAACTTCACCAAAGCTAAAAGATGAATTACAGTTGCTGTTGGTTTCATCTGAGTATATTTTATTTCTTCCTTTGGAAAGAGGATCTGTTTTCTGTCCAAATATGTGGAAAAATCAGTCAGACTAGCTAAATGAAGTTACTACTTCTCTACCTTCCTTTAATCATCTGACATAGTTACCCTGGGGAAACATCTATTCATAATCAATCCGTACTGATAAATTGGAACGTGAAAACAGAAAAAAAAAAACAAAAAACAGATTATGGGTAGTCGTGGTGGTGAGTTATCCTTTGTCTGCAACTCAAATTAAGGTTTTTTCACTGCTAGATTTGCTTCAATTCTGCTCTTTTAAAAGATCAGGCTGTTTTAAGTGTGACCTTAAGACATTAAGCCTTCATACTAACTCTTCAATACATTATTGTGTTGTTTTTCTCCCTCAATTCGCCTGAGCCATTTGGTGTTGTGTGTAACATTATATGCCTTAATTGAGGCAAATTAATTGCCACATGATAATTTCTTTCATTCTAATAGCTGAAATGATATAACCTAGAAAGAAGTGACACATATTATTCCTATGACTTTATATTGAAATGTAAGGGATATACTTGTAGTCAATATGAATAATATGTCCTTAATAAAGTGCATTAAAAGTGCTTGGGTGTGTAAACAAAAAGACTTCAATGAACAAATGGACTTCTATATAGTAGAACTGGGTTTAAATTCCTCACTACTACTTACCAGCTTTTTATACTTTGTGAGTCAATACTCTCATCTTAAAAATGGAGATCATGATACCTGAGAGAATACTCATTGTGAGGGTAAGAAGACACATGTAAAAGCACCTAATACAGCATCTGGTATAGGCACTCAAAACATTTTTTTCATTAACTTTTGAGATTTTTTTTTTACCTCTTGTTATCAGCAGTTTGATTATAAAGTGTCTAGGTAGGATTAAGTTTCTTTTATATAGTTTGAGATTTGCTTAGCTTTATAAATTTTTAATTTTGAAAATAATTATAAACTTAAAGGAAGTTATAGAAATAGTCCAGAGAATTCCCATGTACCCATCACTCAGCTTCTCTCAACAGAATTACAGTATATTATCAAAGCCAGGACATTGATTTGAACACCACAATAAACGTGACTACTGACCTTACTCAGACTTACAATTTGTTCATGCATGCCTATTTGTACTTTAATGTATAATTAGGACATTTTATCACTCGTGTAGATTTGTATACTCATCACTGCAATGAAGATACCGGTGCTGTGTCACCACAGCAATTTTCTCATTTATAATCACAACCATCATCCCTTTCTAATCCTTGGCCTATCTTCTTTTGTGAATTGTTTTAAAATACAACAAACTGAAAAAAAAGTAACTTCACTCATATCAGAGATGAAGGCTAATTTCCTTAATATACAAAAAGCTCCATGAAAATAATAACTCCAAAAAACCCCACTAAAAATTGATAAACAATATTGAATAGTTTCACTTAAAACTACATATATTTAACATATGTAGAGGTATATAATGGCACTCATCAGAGTTATAGCTATGTTTTTATAAGGTTGTGTTGAAAATTATGTAGGAAAATGGAAACCTTATTATTGATGGAAATATAACTTAATACAACTTCAATAGAGACAAAATTGCCAATGTGAAAAATTTTAAATGTATATATTCTATTCGTAGCTTCAATTTAAAAAGTATTTTTATATTTGAATTCATAAAGATACACACACACACACACACACACACACACACACACACACACACATCTGTATTATAAAAGGCCTGTGGGCCTAATGCTGTAATGACCAAAGGCCAGAGCAGGTGGGCGGGGCTGTGAGCATGTGGGTGGGGGATGAGGGCAGGGGCCTAGGCAGAGGCCGGCAGCCACTGCAGCGATGGGGTGCTGAGCATCCATGGCAGTGACAGGGGCCAAACCCCTTGCACAATTTTCATGCATCGGGCCTCTAATACACACACACACACACACACACACACACAGCATGTGTATTGTGGCATTTTGTAACAAATATTTTATAGCAAAACATTGGAAACAAGCAAATTATTCATCATCAGATGACTTGCTACATATATTTACAGAGTGGAATACTAAAAATCTATTTTTAAAAATACAGGAAAAGCTCCAAATATATTTTAAGGTGAAAATCTTGTATATACTGTATTCCCATTTGTTTAAATATTTTCAGCAAACCTAGAATCTATGTATCTATCTATCTTGATTCATTCTTTAAAGACGCTGCTCACTGGATTGCAAGTTTTAAAAGGCCCACAATAAATGTGGAGGCTTGGATATCTGAACCTCTGTTTAGGTGATGTTAATTAGCCCCTGACTCTAGCCTAAATATTTATTAGTTTTCTAACTTTTGGTTAGATTGCTACCATTAAACATCCTCTGATTGTTGTATTGATGTGATGATAATATGGGCTGACTGTATTGTTTTCCAGTACATTTATTTTAAGTTGTGAATGTTAATGCCCAGTTGCTATTAAGATAAAATTTCTCTCTCAATTTAAAATAAAAATGTTCTATCACATAAATCAAAATAGATTCTGTTTTAGCAAAATTAGATTTGGATTTGAAGCACAATTTTTTTATTATTTTTCAATGATGATAATTAGCAACAAGCAAATCAGTATTTGAAAGAAATACATGCACAAATCAAAATATTTAACAAATGGGACTATGAATTAGATCACTTCAGTGTTGTAAATATTTGGCAAATAAAATTTTTTTTAAATAGACACTAAGAAATAAATTAAAGGTGAACCCTGACTGTTTTTCAATTTAATATGTTCTACTCTTCATTTGAGCTTTTATGTTAGTAAAATGGAACTTAAATCACATTAATATATATACTAATCAATGACAAGATTTGCTATATTTCCATTTATTAATAAAAGAAATTAAATGCAGTATCATAGACACTGATTAAAAGTATTTTATGAAATGATTTCATGCATGGCATTTGTGTTGATTCAAAATAAGAGAAGGCAGTGTCAAAGCACAATACCTATTTAGTCTTATATTTTAGAAGCTATTGTTATAGTAGTTTGGAGAAATAACATATGTGGGATTTAATTATAGATGTCTTATTTGGAGGGTTAGACATGCATAACCGCCCTTTGTGAGTTCCTAGGGAAATTCTTTTTCAAATAGATGAAGCTAGGGTAGATCTCCTGCCTGTTCTCTTCATAAATGGAGCTATATGTAGTATAGCTCCCATTGAAGGAGTTGCCTTCATTATTTATTCTCTTAGACCCCTTTTACACTTGACTTAAGTTTTAATATATATATACACACTGTTTAGGTAATCAGTTAATTCAAAGTAGCTTTTGATTAGTAAAACTGGGTGTATTTTAATCTTTCAATATCAGATAAATTTACTGAATGAAAATTAACATGCAAATAACTGTTATTTTCAGGATTATTTGATTTATGAGCAAAATAGAGATCATGTTATTCTGTAAATGAGTGCTTTAATTGCAATGAAACGGGTGTTCATATAGATTTTAGAAAAGTGTTCATGAAGGTAGATCCCAGAGTTCTTATGAATTAATATATGTGTTCCATTTACTATATGCTATCTTACTACTACAATGCTTTTGCTAGTTTAATTTAGCACTGTCCTTATCTTATTAAATGCATTTTCTACATAATTTTTTTCTAGAAAGCCAGAAAAGCTACAAACTAATAAAGTATCTAGAAGTGAAGAGTTGGGGGGGGGGTGAGGAACTACTTAAAATAGCACCCTAATTTTTAAAAAATGATGTCCTAATTCCATGCTCCATTAAATAGCTCATAGTGAAGTCAACAGTGATCTCAGCTTTGTTAAATCTCCAAGTACTCATTGTACTTAATTGTCAACACCATCAACAATATGGAGCAATTCTTAAAAGACTTTCTTCCCTTGAATTCCATTATGCAATACTTACCTGATTTTTACTTCTATATCTCTTTTCTATCACTCCTTCAATATCTACGTTGTAAGCATTTCTTCCTTAAAGCATCCCCTTTCCTCATGCCATACTTTCTCCATCCAACATTTCATGCATGACTTAACTTATTCCATATACAGATCATTCACAAATGTGTATCTAAGTACAG
This sequence comes from Myotis davidii, assembly GCF_000327345.1. Taxonomy (NCBI): domain Eukaryota; kingdom Metazoa; phylum Chordata; class Mammalia; order Chiroptera; family Vespertilionidae; genus Myotis; species Myotis davidii. The sequence continues at coordinate 2,650,653 of NW_006285040.1, forward strand.
AACTCTCCTTTGAGATCTAGACTTTCTTACCTAATTTGCACTGTAACATCTGCTCTTTGATATCTCAGAGGTGACTCAAAATAAACATGTCCAAGAGTGAACTTACAGGCTTCCATCAAAATACTAGTTCTCTGCCAGTGTCCCATATCTCAGTGAAAGACATTGCTATCAATCCAGGCACACAATAAAAATCCTGGGAGTCAAGCTTGACACATCCCTCTACTTCATCCTCTACATCCAATCTATTACCACGCCCTGTCAATGTTACTTGATATATATTTTAAAACCTATTCTGAAAACATCTCTGCTAAAAACTGCTTTCAGACTAGGAATTAAACAACACTCTGGAATTGAATTTCTCAAGAAGAATTAAATTATCATAAAAGATCCAAGAGAACTAAAATTAAGTCACCAGGCTACCAGATGGGCTGAGGTTTCTCCTAAAATAGAAATTCTTAAATAGTTTACGAATTTTAGTCCACAGTGCCTTAATCTACAAAGGTGTGTGGGTTTTTAAAATTTAAAAACTGTTATTTTACCCATTTAAGATGATAATTGATCAAAAAGCTCCAAAATCTCAGTAGCTCAAAATGATAGTTTATTTCCAATTTCTGTATCATGTCCATCTTAGGCAGTCATGATTCTGCTGTGCATTATTCATATCCTAGAGCCAAGCATATGAAGTATATGAGATTAGAAAGAAAGAATACTCTGGATCAACATAAAAAGAAAACGGTATCAGCTTTTCAAATATTCTGGCTCAGAAGTAACATACATCACTCTTGCTTACAAATCATTGGCCAGAACTACTCACATGTTCATCCCCATTATAAAAGGGCCAGAAAATATATTCCTAATAAGGAAAGCTCTGGAAATATTTGCTTAAAAGTACTAATAACTTCTTCATTACTCAAAAGTAATGTTTCAGTAATCAAAGTCTGAAACTTTAAATTATTTGGATGTATATACATTAGGCACTAATCCTAATGATAGACATTTTTTGTACCTGGGAATATTGTATAAGGAATTATCCACAATTTAAATTATATGTTTAAATTATACTTCTGGACGTTTTTTTCTTTTTTTTTTTTTTAGCTCTTCAAATAGTAAGCCTTTAATCAATTATCAATGCATCAACCACTTAGGCATATTTTTATGATCACCTAAATTCTGGAAGACTTCATGAAAAGCAGAGTTTATCCAAAAAGAGATATGTCTTCCTTGGGCTCTGATCATTAACTCTCTCTTTCAGAACAGAGAATGTCTCTTACCTCTTTGGTACTAAGGTCCAATCAAATGTCCTTAATCCTCACCAGTCCCTATTAGAATATTCTCCCCTGTAGGTGTTAGGACACATAACAGAGGCTTTGAGGTACTCCCGGAGTTCTCTAGTTCTAACTCTTCTGCTCTTCATCCACTCTATTTTGTTTTTATTTCATTGGAAAATTCCTTTGCCCTTTTTTTAATAAGTTCTACATGAAGAAGAATTATATTCCCTCAGTGAAATATTATTTTCATAAGAATCTAACAAGTCTAAAAGAAGAAATGATGCATAGAATTTCAAAGTGGTTTAGGTTTAGTCAAACTCCCCATATCCCCAGAACAGCATGGAGTAACTAAGTCAAGTATATACTGCTTCTGGCAAACTCTTTTAGTGAGATTATGGTTGCAGTCATCTGTAACTTCGTTTCCAAAATGTGTCAGAAAAAATTTCCTTTCCATTCAACATTAAGGACCCTTCTTCCCAGCCACGTGAAAGTTTCCTGACAAGTAGATGTTGAATGCTGTCTTTATGTGGAACATTGAGTAACTGAAATTCCATTACCAGAGTACAGTGTGCCCGATTGGCCAAGTTTACAGAAACTTTTGTTAAATTCTTCACTAGGAAAAAAGAGGCACTCATATCCTTTCCCCATAGCTGTAGCTAAATCATATAATATGACTTGGCAAGTGTAGATGACATCTCATTATATAGTATTTCTGGGATTGCAAGTCCCAGAAGAAACTGCCATGAGCCCCTCATGTCAAACTGAAAAGGGGCCTTTTTCATAGCATTCTTTTTAATGAAAGGAACTAATTGTAATTCAAAGTGCAAGATAATAGTTGTCCAACTTTGTGAACTATATAATCATGTTTAGCTTTATAAGAAACACTCACCCATTTTCCAAGGCCTGTTAACTCTTACTGACATCATCAGAAGTGTTTCTAAAGTGAATCTGGCCCTGGCCAGGTGGCTCAGTTGGTTAGAGCATGCCCCATGCACCAAAAGGTTGTGGGTTCCATTCCCGGTCAAGGCACATACCTGGGTTGCAGGTTGGATCCCAGGCAGGACCCACACAGGAGGCAACAGATCCGTTTCTCTCTTACAACGATATTTCTCTCTTTCTTCTGTTCTTTCTCTCTAAAATTAGTAAAAAACATATCCCCAGGTAAGGATTTTTTAAAAAAAATGAATCTCAAGTATTTCATTTTGAGTTACATATCCTCAGAATGTGTCATACACATAGCTAGTAAGTGTTAACTGAAAATCCTAACAGAAAGGTAATATTTCCTCCAGAGAATATTCCAAAATAAAATATCTGGAAAGTAAAATGATAGCCAGAAGTAATGGGTTAACAGCTTAGAAATAAGTATGGAGTCCATTACCAATAATTATTAATATACAGAGACTTTCTATAGTGTTTGAGTTCCTGCTCTCCTCCTGTTTTTCATGCGTTAGTTGATGAAGATATTTGGCTCTAAAATAGCGACAGGCAGAGAAAATTACCAAGAAAGGCTTCTCTTTTGTGTGTTAGTCCTTAATCGATCCAATATCTGTCACTGTTCTTTCATAAATAGCTGTAAATGTTATTTTGTTTACATAGGTCATCATGATGTTTCTAATGTAAAAGATTTAAACTATGACTCTAATAAAATGTTAAAAGACAGTAAAATCATACCGGGTGGGGCAAAAGTAGGTCTACAGTTTTGAGTACATGAAACAGTTTATTCTTGTATTATGATTTACCATTTTATTATTTTCCATATGAACTGTAAACCTACTTTTGACCCACCATGTATATTTGAAATCCCAGGTCTCTAGTTGTGTTTAAAAAATATTAAAACTCTGAAAACTCTTATTACTGATGAAGATTCTGGAGCAGCCTCGTTATAATTCACCGTTATTCTCTGTCTAATCAGAGGATAAAGGCAGAGTGATTTGTGCCTTTAGGCTAAATTCTCCTTAGGCCCGCTC
>NW_006285040.1:2653917-2667803 GCF_000327345.1 Myotis davidii
ATTTGCAGTGTAGTGCACTGCCCGGGTTTCTGATTTCTTAAGGATTGACAAGCTCATCTTCTCCGGGCCTGTGTCAGCACTGTATCCGCCTACTGTGCCATAAAAATAGAACTCGGGAGCCTCCCATGAAAAACTTGGCTCTGCAGCATATTCTGCCCACCTCTCCGAACTCAGAGCGCTCACAGCTGGACAGCAGACAGCCATGACTGAGCCTCGCAGGTGCTTTATGTGATAGAAAAACAGATTCCTATGGATTTTTGCTTACCAGCTACGTAATTTCAAAATATGTGTGAAATCAAATTGCAGAACTGGATGTAACCTTGAAAGGTCATCAAGTCCTCAAGGAGCATGAGACCAGTGAGGGAGATCTTTACTCGATTATTTACATTTGGTTCATTGCTAACACTGAGGCCACTGTTACTAAAGTTCTCCATGGACATACTTCTATCAGTTATTAACAATGGCAGAAACTGAAAACACTGATTCTAGTGTGGGCCTCCATGTGTTCAGGTAACATAACTTGTGGATACTGCAGAAGGAAATTAGAGGCCAAAATAATATAAGAGATGGACAGAGACATACATACACCTATTAGCAAAGTGATATCAGTTATTTGGGGCATACATATGGTCCCCCAAAATGATTACATGGCGAGTTCAAGCCTGTCTTAAAGAATGTTCCCTAATGGCATTTTCCATTTTTACTGTAATATATCTTTTAGCAAAAGCAGGTTTATTGCCTAGGTTATCTCAATTTCCAAACACTGTAACTTGCCTGTGGAACACTAGCCCAAGCAAGAAAATAAACCTAAAGTGAGTGTTAGGCAGGAGGGACCTCACCCTTTCTGTACGGCTGAGGTTTGGTGCCTGTTGTTAACAGAGGAATGCGAGGACTAACAATCTTTATGAAGAGAAACCACCCCACTCTTTGGAGATAACTGAGTATAACTGTGTCCAAGGGCAGAAAGATGCGGAAAGGACTTTGCATTTGCTTTGGCTTCATTCTTTCATTGAATCACTTTATTGAGTCACATTCATTGAACAGTTCTTGTCCTGCACCAAATATGTCAGGTTGTGTACAAGGCATGAATGATATGCAGAGAAAAACTATAGATCCTGTTGGTAGCACTGTAATAACCTGGTTATTAATTAATAACTAAAACAGAGCAAAGGGAAGCTGCAATTTAGACACATGCCCCGTAAAGTCTGGGTGAGGTGGGAAGGGGCTTGCCTACCAATCACACCTGGCCACTGCAAGTGCGGGAAGGAGTGATATTTAAACTCCTGTACAAAGGGAGTTCACCCTCTTGGTTCTTGGCTCTTATTCTCTTTGCACTAAAAGTTAAGAAGATGACATACCAAACAGAAATAGTAAATGAAGGTTTGGTGGGGGAATAGAACCTTTTTGAAACACTAAAAAAGACTCTGAGGTATAAGTGAAACTCAAATTGTATAATAAAAAGAAGTTTTAAACTATTCTGGCTATAGGCATTTTACAAGTCATTAATATCTACCGCTTCAAGTCATTTCAAATTAGGCATTCAAGCAGTTAAATTCACATGTTCCTTGCTTCGAGAAGAGAATAAAAATGTGAGAGAGAAATATTTAAAATCTGGCATTTCAGTGCTGAAACATGGTAACACAGGACGAGAAACAGGAGTGAATACAGAAAGACACTGAAATGAACTTCTGTGGTTCTGCAGATGTGACTTTACTTCTACCCCTTTCAGCTTTGTGGTGATCAGCTATGGTTGAAGTTGTAAACCATGTTGAACAAAGGGGACAAGTCTCCATGTGCTGGCGAGATGGACTCCAGAGAGACCAAGCAGTCACTTGCTGATTGTGTGTAGGGTTTTCAAAAGGAGTCACCTCCATGAAAGGGAGCAAAGGGACAGCTCTTACAATGATGTATTCTAGTGAGACATATCAGGTGAAGTTTGTAGTTGAAATTCATATATCACCTATGTTATATTTTAGTCTGTGCAACAGTATATCCACACAGATTTATATACATTATGTGCTATTATTTATGTGTACAGAGGAATCTAAGCACAAGTTCTGATAGTCAAAACTGTTTCCAGTATGAGTTTTCCAACTCAAAAATGATGTGGCACTAAATACAGAAATGCACCAAGGTCAATTTGAGCTGTGAGGTTAAGGGAACAGAGTTTTCTCTGAGGGTCCAGGATATAATCACAAGCATTATTGTGATGTAAATCATGGAAGTTTATACTAACAGAAAGACATAGGGAGATCTATTTGTGAATACCTGAAAGATAACCAAGCAAAAAGGAAACAATATGGAGAAAGAGGTGACATGATTCCCACAAAGTTGATTTTGTTGCCAAGAGTTTTAATTATCACACAAATAGATGTAATACTAGTATATTTAGTGACTGCTAAAATGTTTAATACATTGCCTCAAGACATATTACTGAAGATTTAACTCAACTTGTCTTGAAAATAAACACTATCAACTCATAGATACTGTAAGCTTGGCCAAGATAAGATAAACTGAGAATGCTGATGAAGTCAAGGTAAAGGAAATGACTAGAACTGTAGAAACACAAAAGTCAGTATTTGGCTGAATTTTCCCTGCCAGTGTGTTTTCTCTTCTTAGTCTATAAGTTTTTATACAGGTGATATTCCTACCTCCTTTAATAAGAATGCTTTGGAAGAAGAGGTTATATGCAGACTAACTACTAGCGATGCAGTCATAGTCCCCTGTTGTAGAGATAAGGAAGTTCATAAGAAGTAAGTAAACAGCATGTGCATTTGTAGATAAAGGTAAAAAAGAAAACCATCCCCAAATGGCATGAAAAATTTATTATGATAGCCCAGTCAGTATAGCTCAGTGGTTGAGTGTCAACCCATGAACCAAAGGGTCACGGTTCGATTCCCAGTCAGGGCACATGCCTGCGTTGTGAGCTCAATCCCCAGGAGGGGACATGCAGGAGCAAATCAATGATTCTCTCTCATCATTGATGTTTCTATCTCTTTCCCCCTGTCCCTTCCTCTCTGTAAAATCAATAAAAACATATTAAAAATATTTTAAACTTTCCTAGGATAAATATTGATCATTATGTGAGATGTGTCAAGAAAAGCTAAAATGGAATTGACAGTTCCTATCTTCCCTGCATATATACCAAAACCAAGTGTATTTCTAAATTCAAAAATAGTTGCATTCCAGTGTATTTGAAATGGCTTAGAAGGCCAAAGAGTGTAATTGCTTAAAATTCCATGATTTAGTCCAGTGAAAAGTCTGTTAATAATGCTCTCATAGAAGGAATAAGAAATGTATCATAAAGGAGGGGGGAGAGACACAGTAATTGATTGGGGAGTCTTTTCTGATAGAGTTATAGTCCATGAACACTGATGGTGCATAGCTACCCACAGTTTTCTCTTCTTGTAGCCACGCTGCCTAGAGTAAGGAAAGATTCATCTCCATTCAGAGCAGGTTTGCTAGGGATGGTATGGGAAGAATGTTGCAAAAGAAGCTGAATAGAAAAAAATTAATTGCCATTTGAGAAGGTTTAGTAGACATAAAACGCCCTTCCTCTAATAAGGGCAAAAAGAAAATTATGCTCCAGAGCTAAGCTCCCCTGAAAGGGCTTTTTACAGCAACTTTTATTTTTTAATATCATAAAAACAAAGGAGGGCATACTGAAGGTGTTACTTGAAGTAACTCACTATAATATTTCTCTATAAAATGTTAGTAATAAATAGTAGTTTTATAATTGAACTCAACTTTTCCCCATCTGGTTTTAAGATAAAAGTCGTAAACATATAGCTTATGAATAATGACTGACCCATCTGATAAGCCACCAAAATATTTTTAAATAATAAGTTTTATGTTCATATTTCAAAATTGAAGGAAAAATCTCAATTTTTGTCTTTATTTGGCAACAAAAAAGTATTAGCAATCCTAGGACCAAGTCGGCTCTAGCTGAGTTATCACAGCCAACTTTCAATAAAGCAACCTACTTCAATTCCCATCATTTCCCACCAGAGTCACTGTTTTCTTTAGTTTCTATTTATATGCATTTGAGATCTTGAGAATTGCAAAATCATATTCTTATTTACATATTGCATCTTTAAGTAGAAAACGATTTTTCACTTACATGTGAGATGTGATCTTTTAAAATAGTTCTAGCTTCCAAGACATTAGTTACACTGAATTTTCTTAATGGCCAATAACTACTGGCTAACGACATTATCGGAATGCCTTCATCCCAACAGGAAACTTAGTACCTAGGGAGAAGCACCTAAGTTCCACAGCCTTTCCAAAACTTAAAAAAAAAAAAAGAAACAAAAGCCCTCATTTAATCAATGAACAAGCAGAATGGTATACTTTTCTCAAGGTAGAGATGGTTATGTCTCCCTTGTAACACCCGCTACTTAACTACTCTGCTTGTCCAAGTTTCTGATAATTTCTTTTACTTATTAAATGTAAGCTTCTTTAAATCCTAAAAAACTGAAAACACTAAGACTTTCCTGTGTAAGGGTAAGATTTGGGCAAGAGGTAAAACATGTCTAGAGAAATAAAAAGTCAATAGGTATAAAAAGGAAAACAGCCTGAACCAGGAAGCAGGACTCAGAGGATGCCTTCAGTAGTTACTATCCTCCAGTTTTTGCTCTGTGATGCAGCTGAGCTCTGCACCTCATAGTCAATTAAAGTCATAAACAGTATACTAGCTATGTCTCCTCGTTTGGATTCCATCATGCCCTGCTGTTCTGATAGCGAAAGCACTCCTCGTCTAACCTTACCTGATGAGCAGATCCAGGGAGAGAAAGTCACTGATTTGGGTTTGTGCTCCAAGCCGCTGGCATTCTGCATCTGCTGCATTACCTTCTGAGATCATTCATGAGAATTCGACCATAAAACAAATCAGCCACGGAGGTTGCCAAAGGGCTCTAAAAACTTCACTGGCTTGACTATAGGTGTACCCGGGAGATTTTTCCATAAGGCAGGAGGAACAGGGCAGGTGTGAGAGAATGATGAGCTCGCAGCTGCCTGGGAAACTGGCCAGAGCTCCCAAACAGGAGCCTGTGGCACCATCCCTACCTCTGGCCCAAATGCCCCAATTAGGCACTAGGAACAAGCAAGCTGAGCAGATACAACAGTAAGTGGGCTCCCCCGGGGAAGAGGTAAATTTAAGTTGACGCAAGTCCTGGAGCTGTTGAAGTCAATCACTCACAGCAAGGATTCCTGGAGGAAATGAGATCTTGCTGACTAGGTGTGGGCTGCCAAAGGTATCAGGGCATCAGGTAATACAAAAGAACTCCAGAGGACTGTTGTGTCTGCTATGCCAGAGGGCCAGGCATCTCTGAGAGCATCACCAGTGACAGGTGGCACAAGACATAGACGTAGTTTGATAGAGGGAGAGAAGAAAATCACAAATCATGCATTGTGAGAGCATTTCACACCTCTGCTTTTTGAGAAGAAGGTATAAAATACAATAAGAAAAATGATTCATTAGTGTCGGCTAATGCAATTTGGAGTATTTGTTATATTATTTTTGTTGTTAGAATGATTTTTTTTTACTTTGTTTTCATGACATGGCTTCACATGTCTGAGCAAATACTGTTGTTTATCAGCCAAAAAATAGAAATATTTTAATATATCATGAATAATAACTCTTAAGAAAAATACCTAATTTTCCCTGGTTCATATATTTTTCAAGCAATTCTTCAATTATCTGATGCTGATTATAAGCAAAATGTGCTATATACTTAAAGAATGGGTAAATGCAAAAGTTTTTTTTTAATAGCAAAACCAACTTTACGCCAAACTTTCATATCCATACTCAACTCTTTGAATACTTTTTTTCTTTCTTGAAATCTCTACAATTAATTTGGTTGTTACTTAATATCTATAGACTACTTTAAAATGTCCTAGTGTTTTATAACCATTGCTTAGTTTTTTTTCTTTATAACATTCACAAAAGGTGTAAGCGGTACAACTTCTCACCAGAGCAGAACAGAGAATTCTGAGCTGCCATAAGAAAAAATATTCTTAAAAGTTGTTTCAGTTGAAGAATAGAGTAAGGAAGTCACAAGCTTATTCTTTTCACTGACTTAATTTGGAGTAAATTCTGCCAAAGCTTATTTGTACTCAGTTGTAACAATAGTCTTCCATGGTTTAATCACAATTAATTATAACATTCTTGAAAGGAACTAGAGTTTAATATAGGGGGTATTGATTTGGGGAGATTTAGGTAATTCCCAAAGAGCTCTGAAAAGCAGCTCTGGGAAGATGGGCATTTGGTTTAGAGTTCCCCGAATACCTCCACTTCTTCAATAGTAAAGAGGATTACTTATAGCTAAATGTCTTTTGGTAAAGAAATGTTATTTTCCCATGTCCAACCAAAATGTACCAGGCTTTAAAAGAAGCCCATTTCCTTTAGATCATCCCTCACAGAAAATGGAGAAAGTTGGTTACAAAGTACTTATAAAGGTAAAAAGCAACATTGCTTGTGTTGCACAACTACTTGCTTTTCCCATAGGATAGCTTGTTCCTTAGACCACATGACATTAATTGAGCACTTTGCTTTCCACTTGCAAGTAATTCAATTGGGACTGAACAGATAGTTCCTAGATACCATGCACAGCATAGAGAGATTTTAAATAGAATGGTAATAGTGAATGAAATTCAATAAACGTTGAACTTAATAAAAATCACCAAGATCATTATAATACAAATGATTTCAACAAGGATTTAAGGAGTCTGTACTATAGCTTAATAAAGGGCAGTGTGCTGTTCTTTAAAAAAAAATTATTCCTGCCTACAAGAAGACTGAAATATATATATATCTATATATACATATGTGTGTGTGTGTGTGTATATATATACCTATATATACATATATATGTGTGTGTGTGTGTGTGTGTGTGTATATATATATATATGTGTGTGTGTGTGTGTGTGTGTGTGTGTGTGTATATATATATATATATATATATGATACAAGTACATTTTAAATAACTGAACAATTAATGTAAGATAAATGTAAATTGTGTAGTTTAGACAAGTAAGAGGCAAGCCAATGTGAACTCAGAAATATTCCAATAAAAGAGATTGGACTTGGACTGAAACTTGAAGGAGGAGTTTTCATAAGAGAAGGAAAGCACTTTCTCAATAAAGGAAGCAACAATTTTTTTAAATCACATGATTAGAATGGCCTTTTCTTAGGTTAATAATAAAACATGCCTACATAGAACTGTTCACATGGTGGAGCAAGGAAGATTAAGTTGAATAACATAAGGAAATGTGTCCTTGAATCTTTGTAAAGTATGTAATTGTTCCACGTGTGAATTTTGATCTGTCTTGGAAATTAATTTTAAAAAGACAATGGGCAATGATATGCGGATTCAGTAATCTAAAGAATAAAAAAGACACAAATAGGTCCACTGAGAAACAGATGGGATAATATGAAGGAGATGATTTGATTGAAGAATTTTCTAAGATACAAGAGAGGAAAACCAAATTAGGTTATAGAAAGTACAATAAAGGTAAGTCTCTTAATAAATAAAGAGAAATTAAGAGGATTACTATAGTTAAGGAATTCTTAAAACAAACAAGCCCTCTCTCCAACCATTACAGAATTGTATCCTTAAGCTCCTCCCTAAAATTTCATTGCTTTTTGACCCTCTTTTCTTGGCCATGCTGACAACTCTCCCCTGGTATTGTTTCTTTGCTTAGCTCTTGAGCATATGCATTTATTGAAATAAATATGCCCCACATTTACTTTTTTATACTTGAACTAGAGGCCCAGTGCATGAATTTGTGCATGGGTGGGTTCCCTTGGCCTGCCCTGTGATCAGGGCAGTTTGGGGCCGTCTTGCCCAGTCCGGATTGGGGATAATGGGGATAGGCCGGCCAGTCGGGGGGAGGGACTGCAGGAGGTTGGCCAGCTGCAGGAGGTTGGCTGTGGGAGCACACTGACCACCAGGGGGCATCCCCTGCTGTGAGCATCTTCCCCCTGGTGGTCAGTGTGCATCATAGCTACTAGTAGGTCGTCCACTCGTCTGGTCGTCCAGTCATAACGGTCGCTGAGGCTTTTATATATATAGATTATCTGCTGAATGTTGTCAATATAGATGTTTCATATACCAATCCCCACATTCACTACATCAAAAACAGAATTCCTATGTTTCTCCCAAACCCAGACACTCAGCAGCCAACCTCTATGTCTTCTATTTTGCAGCTATCAAATGGTTTAGGTCTTTGTTTTCTCTCACCAGATTCTTTATAGTAGCCTCTCACTTAACCTCTCTACCTTCAACTTCTCCAATTTTTAATCTATCTTTAAAACATATGCTTGAGGCACATTAATGCTACAAAAATATAATAAACATTTTTTGTTTTAGCTCTAGATCATATTCAAAATGCATGACATCCAAGACTCTATTCTCTCTTTTCTAACCTTTCTTTCTAGACACTATACAACCCCTTTTCATTTCCACAATATGATCTGTACTTTACAAAGCCATGACTACAGTTATTAATTCATATCTCAAAAATCTTCTATTGCTTTATAAACAAGCTGGGAGGGCATCTTCTCCTTTGACTCCTTACCTAGATTTAATCAGTAACTCCTTTAAATGCCACTATACTTGCATATTTGTCCTACTGGCAATTTATCAAGTGACCAATGTACTTAGATATCGTTCCACTGGCAGTTATAAAACTATAACATTGCTGGTCAACCAGTTTCAGACACTTAGATGCTCAATAAATGTTATGATATTTTAATCGTGATCTTCTCTATAACCTACTGAAGATTATAATTTATTGAGAGTAATTTCTAAAGAAAGGAATTATAAGCACTTGTTTAATTTTTTATGTACTTATAAGTTTCTTGCTTGTGAGATTATTTCTACTTTTGTTATCTCACTCTGTATGAAGCCTTTCATTAGTCAAAAAAAAAAATCCATCTAATTACATAGTTTCTATGACACAGACACATAAACAAACAACATAAAAAAACTGAGCGCCAGTGCAGTGCTCTATGTTCCTTACACCAATTTCTAATATAACTAGTTAATCTAAATAAAGTGGAATGCCATACTCCAACATAGTTTAGCAGTGGTTCTCAACCTTCCTAATGCCGCGACCCTTTAATACAGTTCCTCATGTTGTGGTGACCCCCAATTTCATTGTTATAAATTGAACATAAGTAAAGCATAGTGATTAATCACAAAAACAATATGTAATATATATGTGTTTTCCGATGGTCTTAAGCTACCCCTGTGAAAGGGTCGTTTGACCCCAAAGGGGTCACGACCCACAGGTTGAGAACCGCTGGTTTAGGGTTTTTAGGAAAAAAAAATGATGTTATAGTAAGAGTTCAGATACTGGAGTCAGAACAACTGACATCTAATTTTTCAAGTCACATAGCTCATATGGCTGCTACAAAGATGAAATAAAATAATGCCTGCAGAAAAGCTAGCATCTAGTTACCTAACTTGATTCTTACAAAGACTGTAATTGCATTATCTATAAACTGAGGAGAGAACATGGATTGGAGAAAAAAGACAGATTTAAGTTTAAGTATTTTCCAGCTGGGGGACCTAGCATACCTGCTTCATTTGACTATTTCTTTGTCTTAACTGTATCTATAATGAACATTAGCTACAACTTCAAAGTTTCAAAATGAAGTATCGCAACCAGCATGAACACTGGCACACAGAAGATACTAAAGAAGGTTGGAACTTTTCCCTTCATGCAAAAGGCCCATTTTATGCTTATATTTTTTTAATAGTGCAAGGTTTTAAAAACACAATGCATTCCCTACAAATTATATAAGAATTTAATAAATTATTTACTCCTAATAGAAATTTCTCAATGTTAGCTCTGGATAGAGGCCTTTCACTAGAATAGTACTTAGGTTCTGGTATTTCTAAAATCAACAACCAACAAACAGAAATGTCCATTTAGGGGACACAGAATTATGCTACAATAGTAAGAGATTTCAAAGTATAGCCTCTGATTATATGAGTACATCAAATGTCCTTAAAAGTTCAGCAATTTTTGACCCCTTCCCAACAAAACAAAAACAAACAAACACGAACAAAAAACATGGATCCCTATTATAATCTAATTGTCAATGTATTTCCAATAATGTCTAGATTCAGTTTGATAGTGAAGTCTTTTAAACAAAAAATTTCCATTGCTTTAGTCTTCATGAGTTAGACGTACAGCCCTGATATCTTTCACCAAATTAAAAGAATAAAGAGACAACAGTGGAATAGTAGGAGCAGTGGAAAAAGGAAAAAGAGAATTTAATAAATTCCTTTATTAAATTTCACCAATTTTTGCCAATGTGCCTTAAAATGTATTTGCATAATCTATACATTTCTAATTATCACATTATATGCAGTAGAACTGAAACAATGGTAACTATACATTTTTATTTATGATTTCGAATATAACCAAAAATTCAGGATGTCTTAAATCAGGGGTCCTCAAACTACGGCCTGCGGGCCACATGCAAATACAAATATTGTATTTGTTCCCATTTTGTTTTTTTACTTCAAAATAAGATAGGTGCAGTGTGCATAGGAATTTGTTCATAGTTTTTTTTTTTTTAAACTATAGTCCTGCCCCCCAACGGTCCAAGGGACAGTGAACTGGCCCCCTGTTTAAAAAGTTTGAGGACCCCTGGATTATAGCTTGTGATCCATCCGCCCCACTGTTCACTCCTCAGAGGCCTGCAGCCAGGGACCTACAGAGAGGAGGCTCTACCCCAGGCTCTGCACAGCCACCAGACTGCAGTAATCTGCTTGATAATGCACCCTACCATGCCCTTAGGGAAGGTAACCCTACCTGAAACAACCCTTCCTTTTCTTTTCAATTATAAAGACAGTGTTTATTAAAATACATCTAAAGTCATATTCTTCAAAGAGAATTTAATAGCATATAAATTATATATATTCTGCTCCTACTCTTTTCTTTTGTTAATACATTTCTTATTATTAATAAGATGACAAAAGAAATAAAAGGAAAAATTGGCAAATATAGGGGTCTTTGGAAAGCTCGTCTGACACATTCCTGAGAGTCTAGCAGGATGCTTACTTACATAGGTAGAACTGTACTTGTGCTTAGGGAAGACCTGAGAAAGATGGGAACTTGTCACCTTTGGCTGATAAGAAATGTTAATACATTTCTTATTATTAATAAGGCCCAGTTTCTGCCTATAAAAACCTCCTATATTTTGAAGGTTCTCTGAGCACCTCTCTACTTGGACATTTCTTATTATGCCCAGTTTCTGCCTATAAAAACCTCCTGTATTTTGAAGGTTCTCTGAGCACCTCTCTACTTGCTAGATCAGTGGTTCTCAACCTTGGCTGCACATAAGAATCATCTGGGAGTCTGGTTAAAATCTAGATTTGTTCCTAAGCGTTCCCCTGCCCCTTTCCCAGCTGCCCCAGGGAAGGCATCAGGGCCCCCTCGGTGGTGGCTGCAGAAACAGGTTCCACACTGGATCCGGGAGCAGGGCTCGCTGTCCCCCTTAAGCGACACGGAAACCATCTCCCTGCTACCAAGCCTCATCATTAGTAACAAAGAAACAGAATTTCTGGAGGATGAGGCCCAGAAATCAGGATATTAACAAGATTTCCAGGTGATTCTAATGTGCAGCCAAGGTTGAGAATTACTGTGCTAGATAGAATGCTTTCTGATTCGTGAACTGCACAACAAAGTCAATTAGATCTTCACATTTACTTGGCTTGAATTTTTGTTCTTTAACAAGAAAAATTAGTTTATCAACATTTTCCTATGAAATGTCAGTTTGGGAGCAAAGCCTGCTTTTTGGCAGTTATGGGTATTTATAATCACTAAGTACCTGTTAAGCTTCCTAAATACACTATAGTTTGTCAGGATACATTGATTTAACAGTGTTTTGCATAGTTTTACAGAGAAACAATTTGACACAAAATATATCAGTAACATTGCCTTTCTTATAAGCCCTAACTTTTGTAGAGTTGACTCAGGATCTGTTTCTCCTATGCATATTGAGTATTATTAATATGCATACAGTTAGATCCAACTGAAAGATACTATATTCTGTCTAATCAAAAGTTCTCATCCTCTTGCTGTTTTCAAGTTTCCTCTTTGTGTTTGGATTTCATCAGATTGACTATGATATGGCTACTTATGATAAACTAATAATTGGTCAAAATCACCTTAAATGCCATGAACTATTAAGTCTCTCACTCTTTGCCAGTGGGTTTCTAAGTGGTACTGGACATATCTTCCATGCACCATCAGGGAGCGTAGCCTCCACTTCTGGCGTGCACAGAACCTCAAGGTCAGCCAAAGGTGACAAGTTCCCATCTTTCTCAGGTCTTCCCTAAGCACAAGTACAGTTCTACCTATGTAAGTAAGCATCCTGCTAGACTCTCAGGAATGTGTCAGAAGAGCTTTCCAAAGACCCCTATATTTGCCAATTTTTCCTTTTATTTCTTTTGTCAGCTTATTAGTCCCAAATAGAATTGCCTTAGCAACAGCAATATTAACAAATCGCTGCTGATTGTTTTTTGACAAACATCCTGAGAATAAGCCTGAAGAATAAACATGGCTGTATGCACAGAACAAGTACTGAGTCAGGTCAAACAGAGGCAAACCCTGAAAATGGAGCTTTTCAGAGAACTGTCAGGTCAAATTTAGACAATTCTCTGAGGATGGGGCTCTTTGTGAGTTTTAAATCTATTCTACCCATTCAGTGGCTTCCCGACTAGTGTGGCTCAAAGATTTTTGGTTTCAAAGACACCACAGATCTTTAGAAGAGGAAATTGGGAAGAGAGCAAGGTAAAACACCACGAAGTCTGCTAATCTTCCTAAGATTTCACTGTTTTTCTTGAATAAATACTCCTTGGATTGTTACAAGTCATTGATTACTTCCAGACTTCTAAAAGGGTTAGTTTTGACAATATTTGCCACTTTTATCAATTCTTTTTTAATGTGTGGAATTTGAGGAGTCCTTACTACACCATTCTGGAGTACATAACTCTAGAACATTAGATTTCTGATTTTTAGTTCAATGTGCTATCCAACTTCACATTTTAAAGATGTGATTCCATGATTTTGTCCAAATCACTACATATAAACTGCTGGAGCCACTAGAAGAAATAGCGATTTCTTACTCTCAACCAAGTAATTACTTCTCTCTATCCTTCATCCAAATTTAAAGGCAGTTAGTTAATTAATACTTTTTAATAATTAATGGAGACACCTTAAATGGACTGTCTTGGAGCATGTCGAAGGTAAATATAACTGGAAAGCAATGTAAATTTTGCTTATCAATTTATAATCTAAGAGATCATTAGGATTTATACTCATTAAAAAATAGAAATGTCCCCAAATCTTAATTATATAGGAACTTAACTATTAAAATTTGTGGATTTAAAAAAAATGATTGGCATAATGATTATGGTCATAACAAGGCACTCAGGAAAAGATATAGTTAACTCATGAATTTAGACTGTAAAGGACACTTTCAAACTAATTCATAAAAGCCATCTTGCCCAATGCAAGTGTTTCCCAAATACTTTAGCCAGAGTCAATTTCCCATAGCACTTTACTCATAGGTTTTGTACAATACTTATGTAATGCTTAGTGATGCCATTCATCTTATCTACCCACCTTTCCCACTAGACTACACTCAACTCTGAAAATAGGTACTGTTGCTGTATCCCCAAGATCTAAAAGAGACAGATAATCCATATTTAACAATTGATTCTTGAATAGACAGATACATTTACAGAGACTCAGAATTGATGGGATCATTTTTTTAAATGCCAGATCATCTATTTTGTGCTCTAGGTCACCTCATTAAAATTAGGTGGTTATAAATTATTTGATATTGCTTTGGGAGAACTTGCCAT
>NW_006285040.1:2667866-2679344 GCF_000327345.1 Myotis davidii
ACTCTCAGATTTTATTATTATTATCATTTTTATATTACTAACCTTCTGTTTTCAGCCACTCTGTTTTCGTTTGTTTTTACTTTAATATTATTGAATAACTACAACAGCCCATGGGAAAAAGAAGTCCCAAAAGTGTTCTATTTATTACACCTCATGCATAATTTGGTGGGAAAAAAAGGTTTGTTGCTTTGTTCTCAGTCAAAATAGCTCTAATCTTTTCATATGAGAGGGCTTGGCATCTAGTTTTTAGCAGATGTGTATACACATGATTCCTAGGAATGGAAAGACAGATGTACATACATTGACAGCCAACCCATTCACCTTGATACTAACTTAGGAAAGAATAAAATCAGAACACTTTCATTTGTAATGCATGTTGAACTATGATCATAGAGGTCTAATTAAAAAACAACTTTTCCTTAATTTCCTTCAGAACCTGTTTGATTTCAGAGCTATGATAATTTTTAAAAATATTTCTTAAACTAAATTTTCTAAAATTTTTTCTCCCAAATGTACCTCTGAACATAAATGGATGCAAACTGTTGTCTGATAAGCCCTTTTCTGGTGAAAGCTATGGCTAAATACAATGTGGTTAGAAGTATAAAATTACAAATTAAGAAATATAAACATTAAAGTTTATCAAAATTTAATATGCTTCTTTGAAGCTTTCAGTCTTTCATGGATAAAAAAAATCTAAATATTTCCTTGCTAATTCTCCACATAATGTTACCTGTGGATGAGATCATCCAGAAAATAATAGCTCACTCTAGAGAAGTGCTATTATTACACAGGAAAGAGAGAGGAAGGGAGGGAGGGTGAGGGGGATGGAGGGAGAGGAGGAGAGGAGAGAGAGGGAGAGGGAGAAAGAATGTTGGGATTGGTTGTTAGTAACTTTATGCATTTTCCAGCTAATACAGAAGCAGGAGGAAAATGCAGAAACTTGGAAAAACAAAATGGAATGGCCTTCTCAGATAAGAGACATCTGTGGAAATTTGGAACATTAGAAGCTTTTTCTGAATACAAAGATTTGTTGCCTTGGAATTTTTACAAAGGAATTAGCCTTATTTCCCCTTGAATTTTGCTTAGAACTAAGCAATAAAATGTATGTAGCCTAGGCAGGATAAGTTATCATTCAATTTCTGTTATAGCTTAGAGTCTTTAACAGTCTGTTCCCAACCCCCACTTTATGTGGCCCAAACAAGAACACATCTGATTAAGGAGCAGATGTCTGGTCCCTAGGAGATTGGTTTATTTTTACATAACTATTATATTACAGCAAAGGGACTATATTTGCTAAAGAGATAATTACCCTTTAGTTAAATGTCTTTGATCTGGTCTTTCCCACCTTTTACAAAGGAAGGTGTCATATTCCATACACAAAACCAAAATACTGCCATCACCTAAATCAGTGGAGAGTGTTATAGGAAAAAGCTCTGGGCTCAAACAGAAATCCTTCCCAGCAGATTAACCTTGGAAAGGTCTCTTAACTGCTCTCCTTCTCAGGTTCCTAATCTCTGGTGTACAGTAGTTTGACAATACTGACCTCCCAGGGCTGCTATGGAGGGTGGGCTGCACTGGGCTATGGGGGCCAAGGAAATATTTAACAGTATTATCTATACTAATAAGAGGGTAATATGCTAATTAGACTGGGAGACCTTCCCGGAAGGGAAGTTGGGGGCCATGAGGCTAGCCAGGGAGGGCAGTTGGGGGCCATGAGGCCAGAAGGGGAGGGCAGTTGGGGGCGAGCAGGCCAGCAGGGGTGGGCAGTTGGGGGCAAGAAGGCCAGCAGGGGTGGGAAGTTGGGAGTGAGCAGGCTGGCGAGGGTGAAGCGGCAGTTGGGGGCAAGACGGCCAGAAGGCAGAATGGTTAGGGGCAGTCGGGGAGGCAGGCAGGTGAATGGTTAGGAGCCAGTAGTCCCAGATTGTGAGAGGGATGTCCGACTGCTGGTTTAGGCCTGATCCCTGTGGACCGGCAGTTGGACATCCCCTGAGGGGTCCCAGATTAGAGAGGGTACAGGCCGGGATGAGGGACACCCCCCACCCATGCACAAACTTCATGCACCAGGCCACTGTAATAAGAGGGTAATATGCTAATTACCCGGAAGACCTTCTGGGGAGGGCAGTTGGGGGCCATAAGGCCGGCAGGCCTCCCTGAGCCCAGAGCGGGCGGGCACAGCCCGGTGCCCAGCGCAGGGCGCTCACGGGAACTGGTTGTGTCCACAGGAGGGGCAGGGTCTGTGGAGAGACCAAAAGGGTGAGGGGAGCCCGTGCCAGTTTCTAAGGAAGATGGACGGGGGAGGTGACACGCGAACTCATTTTTTTGGTTGATTGTTCTTTGTTAAATGGCATTTAAGGCAGGCAGGTGAATGGTTAGGAGCCAGTAGTCCCAGATTGTGAGAGGGATGTCCGACTGCTGGTTTAGGCCTGATCCCTGTGGACCGGCAGTTGGACATCCCCTGAGGGGTCCCAGATTAGAGAGGGTACAGGCCGGGATGAGGGACACCCCCCACCCATGCACAAACTTCATGCACCAGGCCACTAGTAGTATTATAATATATCTGAAAGTTTCATGGTTTGAGGTAATAATTTCAGTTTGGCCCAAGAAAGAATGTCACTTTTTATCCAAAAGGAGTTAAAACTCCCTACCCTATTGCCCTCAAAACACACAGGGAAAGCAATCATTTTAAAGAACCCAGTCCCTGGAACCCGTTATTCCATTTAGAAAGCAAGACAGTAGTAGTGTTGCAGTTTATTAATCAGCTGTCCTTAAGTGTAGAAATAAATGCCTTCTATGTGAAGAGAAAGAAAATACTCAATTTTTAAAGATAAGTTAAAAATATGTAAGCAAAGACAAATCACAATTTATAATTTGAAATATTTTTTATGAAGCAAAAAATATGTCCCCCAGAAAAAAGTGACAGATACCTAGAAGCCATAGAAACGGTATAAAACAAAGATTGGGCCTTTATACAATTTAAAAGTTGGTTGTAGCTTCAAGTGGCAAAGCCAAGTGCCTAGTGCATTATACCAGTAAAAATACATTTGGTGGTCTGAAAGGTGAAATATAGGTTCACATGTCAAGAAGGAAGTTTTATTACCAGGGGGCTACATATATATTTATTTTCCTAATTGTGGTACCTGCAGACATGGCCTCTTGTGGTTCCACACTACTGGTAGGAGTTGAGAACTATATTGCCATTACAAGAGGGAAGCAGTTATTGGAGCAAGAGAACAGGGCCAGGTAGTTATCTGCCCCGTTGGCTTGAGGACCAGAGGATTTGAGCTGGGCATCTCCTCTTCATTCAACCTGCACTGTTCTCCTCTTCTCTTCAGGGCTAAAGTCAGGTGTCTATCAGGCATAGAACAACATCTGTGCTGGGATGTAATAGGTAACTAAGTCTAGAATTGAAAATACAGGGCTTTGTTCAATTGTCTACCTTATATATTTGTCTCATTAAGCTCCTGAAAGCATGAAAATTGATCCCTAAGGATATGTACTTCATCACAGCCATGATCATGTGAATATCTAGGATGAATTACTGAATAAGTTCAGTACTGAAACACTAATTTCTGGAGTTTTAGTCACCCTTTAGACACAGCGATATTTTTCAGGAAAGATTACAATAAACAGAAAATTTATCAAATAGGTAAAGTCAACATCCTACAACATATACCATCTTTTTAAGAATTAAATTTCATAATTTAAGTTTCAAAATTAACTGCTAGTGCCTTATAAGTGAATTTGGGGGGATTTTGTTAAAAATCACAAATAAAACCAATGACGTTATTTATATAATTGAGTATTTAAGCATATTGATTTAAAGTTGAAGTAGGAAGAGTAGCTATTGATTATATTTTCCTTAAACAGTGAACAGTTTGAAAGGTAAGAAGAAAATGCTTCAAAATATAATTTGAATTTGCTGAAAACAAAGCTTTTAAGAAATGGATTTGAAGATTAATAATCCTAGAATTTTCTCTATTCCTAAGAAGAAATAGTTGAGTCAATGCTAACAGCAAGCAATCTCTTCAAAGAGTACTGCAGATAAATGTTAGACTCTTAGAAACAATGATGTTGAATTACAAAATGATATCATGGCCCTATAATCTGTCATCGTAGCTTCCCCTTAAGACATGGGAATGCATTTGTGTGTGCAAAACAGAAAGATAAGAGACAAGGTAACATGCTGTCATCCATCTAGGGAGATTTATGCTGGCAGGAGGAAATGAAGCTTGAGAGAACAAGTCCAGAGGTAGACATGCATCAGTGAGACTGATGTTGGGGTGGAATTAAAAATGATCAATGGACAGGATAGCAAGATCTTTCTGACAGAAATATTGCTAAATATATAAAACCATTCTTGTAATTTTTAAACTTGAATTTCTGCATTATGCACAGGTAAAACTAAAACGGGATAAAGCACTATATAAAGGGATAAACTCACATTTATTGCATTAAAGACTCATTCTATAAGGCATATGTAGTGTGTACAAAGAGTGTCTTTACGAGTTCATGTATAATGTTTTAATGGGTGTACAATTATTTATGACTTACAAGAATACACTTTTAATCTAGTCCAGAAAATTGACCTTTTGTAGTTCTTTTTTTTTTTTTTTTTGGTTTTGAAACAACTTATATGTACCCTGTTTCCTTATTTAATTGTAATGTTGATCCTTTGCAGTAATAAAATGGTTATATATTGAGTATCTGGGATGGACCACTCTGCACTGTTATATTTTAACTGTTTGTAACTTTGTAATGCCTTCATAAATGTAATTCAGTACACTAATAAACTTGTAAGACAACTGCAGCATCTTGCTGTTTCTTTGCTCAAGTTGCTATGGCCTTGATACGCAGACATGACTTTCACCTCCACCCTGAACAAAACCTCAGAAAGTCTATTATTTGGTTTCATAGATTTATTTTATCTTATAGTTTCCAATAGTATAGAATCTCATCAAAAGTAGCTTATAATAAGATGAGTTAGGATTGCTTGCCATTAAAAAAATTATACACACACACACACACACAATGGGAGAATAGAAAAATTTCCAAAAGGTAAGAAAGCAGAACCTCTAGTTAAAAAGTTTTTAAAAATGGAAATTATTTAGGCTGCAGGCAAAAAGACATCTTGATTTTTCAATAAAAGTTGTTGGAAGGGAGCAGCAGAGAACAGTGGACATTTTATTCTACTCTAGTAGAGACAGAGCTAAAAGGAAGTCAAATTGTAGCTTTTGATAAGAAAGAGAAGGGCATATTTTCTGTTTTCAGTGTTTATTACTATTTGTACAGTTAGAAGCACTATATAAAGGGACATTCTGCAGACATTCTGTGGATAACTTTAAAAATAAACTAGGATTCCATTAGTGAAGAATTACGTAGCAATTTTTTTCTAAAGCAGAGGATAACTGAATGGTCTGTGCCTGGCTTCAGCAATGTGTTTTACGGGAATTCCTAGCTTCCCACAATCCTACTGTGCTACATGCTCTGATGTCTCCAATTAGTGCCCACCAGGTACAGGAACAGTTTTTTTTTTTTAAAGAAGCAAGACAACGGGAATCTCATTCTCATCCAAAAATAAAATTAACCTGCAATATCTAATCCTAGCCCTGGGCAATTCTGGATACTGAGTTGTGGTGTTACCCCAGCCCTGCTTTAACATACAATGCCAAAAAAAGTTTTTCAAGCTAAATAGTAATAACACTGTTTTGTGGGGGGTCACAATATGTAGTTGTAAATATATTACAAAAATATCAGTGAGGATGGGGTGCTAAGTAAAATTATACTATGGTAAGTGTTGTACATTGTGTGTAAAAGGGCCTTGTATTCTTTCAAGACAGACTATGATAGTTTAACCAAACAAGGTCTAGTTTCTAGAGCAAGCACTAAAAATAGGTTAGTAAGACAAACAAATATAGATAAACCTAAAATTATAAAATATTCAAAAATACATAATTAAAAACAAACAGAAAATGAGAATTTCAGGAACAATGAAGAAATGAAACAGATATAAAACAAATATCCAGTTGTTAAACTTAAACAAAAAAATATTAACATTTAACATTAAAAGTAAGTGGATTACATAAAGATAAATGTAAAAAAAAGTAAATGAGTTAAGTACTCCAACTATACCTAGTAGACATTTTCAGAATGAATCATTAACAGCAAGCAAGCAAGAAAGAAAGATCCAATCATATTTTGCTTAAAAGAGAGGCATCTCAAATATAAAATAAGAGATACAAAAATACAGATAGGCAGGAAGTATGGAATCAGGTATACTATAAATACCAATAATCAAAAAGCTAGTGTGGCTAAGAACAAGAACTATTACCAGAGATATAAGGAAAGTAATTACAATAATAAAGCAGCAATTCATCAAAGAGTCATAAAAATACTAAATCTTCATGAATCTAATTACAGAGTTTCAAAGTATATGAAGCAAAAGTTGACAGTTCCTAATGGAAAAATAGGCAAATATACAATCATACTTGAATACTTCAATATTCCTATCTCAGTTATTAAAAATAGAAAAATAGCAAGTAGGTATACAGAAAATTTGAATCATATTATCAAATTAGCCAAATATAAGTTTAAGGAACATTATATTTAACATCTACAGAACATACATTATTTTAAAGTGCTCTTATGATATACATCAAGCTAAAACACTTTGCCAGGTCCTACAGAGAAATAAAAAATACTTTGAGATGAAAAAAAATTAAAGTACATCATCAAATTTGTAGGATGTAGCTATAGTGATGCTTAAAGAATATTTTAGATCTTTGGAAGTTTATATTTAAAAGAAATACATAAAGTTAGTGATCTAACCCAGAAACTTGCAAATTTTTCCTTAAGGGGCTAGAGAATAGATATTTTAGCCTATTGGCCAATCGTCTTTATAGTAATTACTCAACTCTGCTATTGTAAAGCAAATGCAGCCATAAACAATACATAAGTGACAGAATATGTCTGTGTTCCAAAAACTTTATTTACAAAAACAGATACCTGGACTGTGGGTTACAGTTTCATTTGGGTATAGATGTTAAGAGAAAAAGAAGAAGAAGAAAATATAAAGTATATAGGAGGTAAAAGAAATAGAGATAAAAGTAAAAATAAAAACTTGGAGAAAATAAACAAAGCTGAATTTTCTTCTTTGAAATGTCTAATAAAATGATAAGCCTTGCAAGAATGATCAAGAAATAAAAAAGAAATACAAATTACTAACATCAAGAATAAAAAATGAGCCATCACTGCAGATCCTATAGGCACTAAAAAAAAATTAGGAATAATTTGATAGTGATAAATTAGCAATGTAAATGAAATGAACATTATTGAACAAAAATGAAAATCTTATCAAAACAAATACAAAAGGCTTTAGGAACGAGTTGAATTTGTGTTAGAAAATATTCTCAATATAACTACAGATACAAAGACAGGCATAATAGCTCATAAAATATCTCAATTCATTTTATGAGTCCATATTAATATTAAAATGTCTGAAAAGTTCATTTGAGTTAAAAAAAAACAATTATAGACCAATATCCCACATAAATATAGAAAATCCCTTACAAAGTCTAAGCTAATCAAATTCTGCAATATATATAAAACAAGATAATAAATCATGGCCAGAGGAGTGTACCTAAGAATGAACTTTATTTGATATTTAAGTACCAATAAATATAATCCATCATATTTAATAAAGGAGAAATATTATACTATTATCTCAACAGGTGTAGAGAAAGTCATTTAACCAAATCTACACCTATTTATGATAAAATCACTTAGCCATCTAGCAACAACAACAAAAAATTTCTTGAATGTGACAATCGGTACCCATTAAAAATGTACAGCTAACATTTTTAATGATAAAATTATGAATACTTTTTCCCTAAACCGAAAATGAGATGACACAAAGATTTCCACTTGCATTCTTTCTATTCAATTTATTACTAGAGTCCCTATAAACATAGTCAAATAATAATAATAAAATGTATAAAATTGGGGAAAAGAGAAATAAAAGTTCACTTAGAGAAAACATGATTATTTATAAAAATATGTGAAGAAATCTACAAAAACACTAAACCTAATACATAAAATCAGAAAGGCCTCAGAACATAAGGTCAGCATACAAAAATCAATTGTATTTCAATATACTGGCAACAAAAATGCTAAAAATAAACTTCAAAAATAGATACTACAAAATTATAAACCACTTATAGGGACAAATTTAATAAAATATACAAGAACTCTACATTAGCAACTACAAAACATTGTTGAGAGATTATAATTATGAAGTAAAAAGAGGGATTATACCATGTATTCATGTAGAAAGAAGCATTATTTTAAATATGATAATTTTATCTAAATTCCTTTATAAAATAAATGTTATATATATTTTTGTTGGGAATTAATAAGATAATGATACTATTTACAAAAATATAAAGCATCTAAAATTGTCAAAACTTTCTTGACAAACAAGTCAGTTATAGAGGACTTAAATGATCTGATTTTAATTCTTACTGTAACACTTAAATTTTAATGTGTGTGAGATTAGTGTAAATATAAACAAATGGAGCAACATGTAGCATAAGAGAGAACCCAGAAATAAACTCACACAAATATGGTCAAATGAATTTTTACCAAGAAGTCAAAGCAACCTAAAAGGTATAGGATAGTCATTTCAACAGGGGGTACTGCAACTTATGCATCACACCCTACCCAAAAATAAGCTCAAGGCAGCGTGAATACTTAAACATAAAATCCAAAAGTATAAAACTCTTAGGAAAAAACATGGAAACATATCTTTGAAACACTGGGGTAAATAAATAAATTCCAAAAAAAAAAAATCTTAAAAGAAAAATAATCATTGGAACTTTGCCAAAATTAAAAACATTAGTTCCTCAAGACAATAATCTAATTCAAATATCCTATTTTAAGGATCTGTTTCAGGAACTATCTGCAGTACCAACTGGCTTGCTTCATTTGGTTTCCTCAGGGATAAAAAGAGGTAATCTATTTGGGAGATAGTTTCAGGAAATACTGGAAGGAAAATTGGGAAATGAGACATGGAAGTAGCCATGTCTATGAAGGTTGCATCATAAAGAAAGCTACAACTCATTCCCTCTGGAATACACTAGAATAGGGTTTAAAGTACCCCTTAGAGATTTCCCAACTGAGGGACAAGGAGGCTCTGTTATTTATTCTTGGCACTCATTGGCTGATAAGTACACCCTAGGGTATTAACTCCTGGCACTTCCAGCTGCCCTTGCTTGAACTGTGCATGCTCCCTCCACGCGACAAAACAAAAACAAAAAACAAACAAAAAAAAACCTCTGAGGAAAAGAGGTGTAGATGTCTTCAATAAGAATCCCTTCTGCAAGTAGAGGTGAATAGCAATATGATGCAGGCTCAGATATGTACTCTTAAAAATATTTCCCAAACCCCATTTCAAGACTGGAATCTTCTGTAATGCATCAAGGAACAAAATTTGATGGAGGCAGAATTTAGAACCCAAAGAAGAGAGTCTTAGTAGACTGAAGTTTGAAAAGTCATTTATTTAGAGGAGTAATTTGTTTGCTTTGTTTCTTCTCCCACAAAGACTCCCCAACTCACTTTAAAAAACAACATATTTTCAAAAAAGTATTTCCTGATTTTTTCCCACCAAGTCATGCCCACTGTGAAAAGCTCACTTTAGCACCTTATACGTGGTTTTCATAGATCCCTTCAAATTACAATTAAATAAATAACATAATTGATTATTTAATGTTTCACACTAAAATATTAGTCCCATAGTGTAGAGACAGTGTATGTTTTGCTGTATCTTTAATCCATAACACTATGCCTAAAACACAACAGGTATTTCATACATATTTGTTCAATTAGTGGATTAATAGATTGACTAAAGAACTACAGAATATTTTAGGTTATTTAGGAATTGGTTTTCTTTGTAGAGTATGGAAAATAGGAAGTGATTCAGGGATACCCACAGATAAGGGATACTTGCCTAGGGGATGAATATACCATTAAGATCTCCAGCTTAACATTTGACAAAGAAGTTTCTAATAGAAAACATATGGACAGGGATTAAAACACACTGAATATCTACTCATGTTAAAATATACTATGTAAGAAATTTATTTAAATAAACAAATCTAAACAAATAAACCAAATGCCTAAACACTGGGAAAAGACGTCAAAAAATTCTCAGCACACACACAGAAAATACATTATCAAAACTTGGAACAAGAGCTTCCTTCTAAACACAATTAACTATTTTTGATTACCTGATAAGATTTAGAGAGCTATTAGAAGAAAATTCAACTTCCATGCCTGATTTAAAAACAACAAAACATTTAAGAAACCAAGAACCAAAAGCAGAAACTAACACTTATTGAAGAAAATTTAATAATATCTTCAAAATTTGTACCCTATGCAAGATTTCCTGCATAGGTTACAAAAAGCACCATTCATGAAAGAAAAAAATATATATAAGTTGGACTTAATTAAAATTTTTTAAAATTTGCTCATTAAAGACTCTAAGGGACTCATCGGTGTTGTACCAAGATGGCGGCATAAGGTACAAACCTGTATGTGCTGCCCCCTACAACAACATTAAAACTACAACTATAAGACAAAACAGCTATCATCCAGAACCACGGGAAAGCTGACCAAGTGGAAGTTCTACAACTAGAAGGAAAGAAAAAAGCGCATTGAGACCGAGTAGGAGGTGCAGAGGCGCCAAGAACAGAGGTATGGAGGCGCGCGAGTGAGGTGGCTGCACCTGGGTGTATGATTTTTTTCGATCAGAAGGGGATATGAGCTCTTGAATGCACTGAACTCATTTATGGCGAGACTCTGGGGTCCCAGACTCCTACAGGGAGAAACTGGACTGTCTTGCAATGGGTCAGAAAGCGAGGATGACTTTCTCGCAGAGCTGCTCGCAGGGAACATTGTTGCCATGGGGGTGCGGGACTCAGGGACGCAGAGATGCGGAGTAGGAGGAGTCGCGTAGACGTGGAGTCGGAGTCTCGAGTAGTCACCGAGAGAGAAACGCTGAGGAAAACCATTGCTGTTTGCTCAGCCTTGATGATTCTCTGAGACCCCGCCCCACACAATTTACATCCCCACCCAAGCTGTGCCAGGGGCACAAAGGAAGCACCTGTGTTTTTGCAGCCTAACCTAACAAACTGCAGCGGGATCAGAGAGCTCCAAAATTTCCAAACTCCAAACAAAGAGGAGAAACCTGCTGATATCACTGTAGCTCCTGCTGGGTGGACTCACACAGTGGTTGACTTGGAGATCCAGGAGCCAGGGTACTCCTGGTCAGATACTAGATTTCAACTCCTCACATCCATAAGGGACACACTCAAGAAGCAGACTCAGTGAGCACCACAGCCCCACTGAAGCAAGTCCTGTTCTATAGGGGTGTCTCCAGCACAGCAGCGCTTCTAGCTAGTCCTCACATACAATTGGCCTGGAGGC
>NW_006285040.1:2679438-2686654 GCF_000327345.1 Myotis davidii
GAGTGCAGAGAACCCCAAACAAAAGGAATCCAAAGAGGACAACACCAAGACACATCATAATTAAAATGCCAAGAGCAAAAGACAAAGAGAGAATCTTAAAAGCAGCAAGAGAAAGAAACTCAGTTACCTACAAGGGAATACCCATACGACTATCAGCTGATTTCTCAACAGAAACTTTGCAGGCCAGAAGGGAATGGCAAGAAATTTTCAAAGTGATGAATACCAAGAACCTACAACCAAGATTACTTTATCCAGCAAAGCTATCGTTCAGAAGTGAAGGTCAGCTAAAGAGCTTCACAGATAAGGAAAAGCTAAAGGAGTTCATCACAACCACACCAGTATTATATGAAATGCTGAAAGGACTCCTTTAAGAAGAGGAAGAAGAAGAGAAAGATAAAAATTATGAACAACAAAGGGTCAACAAATACATATCTACCAACAACTGAATCTAAAAATTAAGTCAATAAAAAAATCTGATGAACAGAATAAACTGGTGAATATAATAGAAGCAGGGGCATAGAAAGGGAGTGGACTGACAATGCTTGGGGGGAAGGAGGTGTGGGGGGTGTGGGAAGAGACTGAACAAAAATCTTACACCTATGAATGAGGACAGTGGCAGGGGGTAAGGGCATGGGGTAGGGTGGGAACCAGGTGGAGGGGAACTATGGGGGAAAAAAAGAGGAACAGCTGTAATAATCTGAACAATAAAGATTAATTTTAAAAAAGACTCTAAGAAAATGAAAAGGTAAACACACTTTGGTTGAAAATATCTGTTAAGTACATATTTGATAAAACTTGTATCTAGAACATATAAAGACATTTTATAGCTCAATATTAAGAAAACAAAACAATCCAATAAAATATGGGTAAAACATTTTAAAAGACACTGCAAAAAATAGATATGTGAAGTGTCAGACTCAGGAACATCAATAAAATAAAACTAATAAAAATGAATGAAAGTAGAAAAGAAGCAGGGGTGAGAAAGTCAAAATATAGTAACTTATAATTCTTCTGGTATTCAATTCAGAGGATGCTGTTTAAAGTGTTAAATTCATAAAGAGGACTTTTGATTTCCTTAAATTAGAAAGATAATCTCCAGAATAACTAAAACATAATAAATGTTTTAAATTATGAGAATAATCATATATAGACACAATACAAAAGTGTAAGTCCATGCTATAAAGACAGAATACAAGGGAGCTCTAAAAACCAGCATCCATGACACACATAAGATGATACAACTTAGATAAATCAGGTCAATTATTTAACAGACTAGTGGCCCGGTGCATGAATTCATGCATGGGGGGAGAATGTCCCTCAGCCCAGCCTGCACCCTCTCCAATCTGGGACCTCTTGGGGGACGTCCCTCTCACAACTGCCCCTACCAGCCTGATTGCCCCCATCTGCACCCCCCTTCCAGCCTGCTCGCCTGCAACTGCCCCCCCCCCACTGGCCTGCTTACCCCTAAGCACCTCTGCCTCAGCCCCACTACCATGGCTTTGTCTGGAAGGACGTCCGGAAGGTCTGGATGGTTTCCTGGTCTAATTTTCATATTACCCTTTTATTAGTACAGATATGTGTTAAAACTTAAATCTACAATTTAAGTAAAAATTCTTTTAGAATTGATCCACAAGAAAAGTAATTAAATTATTCACACATAATGTGTATTTAAAAGAAAGAGATGTAAAAATTAGGAAAGCTTAAGATTTGATAACATATTTTGGGTCTTGCAAACAAGTTAAGAGCCACTATAGGAAAATTGGTCAAGTTTTAATTCTTCAGATAAAGCCATAAACAAAGACTGATCAAGAATACACACAGCAACTTATTTTATTCACTGAACTTATAACTTCAAAGCACTCCTTAGTTCTTTTGGTCACTTTGAAGAATGCCAGACCATGTCTATAATAATAAAAGCATAATATGCAAATCAACCAAACTGAACAGCAGTACGACCATCTGGATGACCTTCTGGACGCCTTCCAGACGACCATGCTATGACACCAGGGCAGCCATCATCCCACAATCGCCCAATAGAGGGAGGCCAGGCCACTGGCCAGCAGGGCAATCAATCGGGGAGGCTCTCCAATTGCCTCAAAGAGGAAGGCCCGGGCCACCCTCTGCAGGGTGATTGATGGGGCCAGGGGGAGGGGGTGCTCCATGATCAATTGCCCCGCAGGGGGAGGCCCAGGCCACCAGCCAGGGGACAATTGATGGGGAGGGAGCTCCACAATTGCTCCAAAGAGGGAGGCCCAGGCCACTCTCTGTGGGGCAATCAATTGGGGGGCTCCATGTAACCAGGGAACCAGGGGTTGTGGCGGTGGACGCGGGCAGCTCCAGACCAAGGTGGGTGCGGGTGGGGGGCAAGGCTGTGAGGTAGCCGGGGCCACAGGCAGCTGGGGCTGCAAAGGCCCTGGCAGCCTGGGTTGCAAAGGTCTACCCTTGCACAAATTTTGTACACTGGGCCTCTAGTAAATATATAAGCACAGCATATGGGCCCAAATCCTGGCTCCTCATTTTCATGCTATGTGAACTCTGACAAACTAGTTAGCCTTTCTATGACTCAGTTTCTACATATATATAAATTAGTGCATTAATATATGATGGCTAATACTCATTGTAATTAGATAAAATAATGCCCATAAAAATATTGGCAGAGTATGTGATGCAACAAAGCCTTCATAAGTATTAACAACTATTATTATCATCACAGCATGAACATATTCCTTTGATAGACATCAGAACTCTTGCCATTATTTTTACTATTAAAAACAGTGCTGTAAAGATATTCATTAGTGTATATCTTTTGCACACGTGTGTTTCTATAACACCATGTCTTAAAATTGTCAAAGAATATAAATTTTATATTTTAGAAATTAATAATGCTGCACGTCCTTCTGAAAAAGGTTGTTCTATTTATATTGTATAAGAATGTTTGTTTCCCACAAATTTGCCAATGTTAGTTATTATTAATCTTTCATTCTTTTTATTTAAATTTTTTAATCCTCACCTCAGGACAATTTTTTTTCATTTATTTTTAGAGAGAGTTGAAGGGAGGGAGGGCTGGGAGAGAGAGAGAGAGAGAGAGAGAGAGAGACATCAGTGTGGGAGAGACACATTGATTGACTGCCTCCTGCATGTGTTCCTACCAGGGCTAGAGATCAAACCTACAACCCAGGTATGGCACACGTCCTTGACAAGGAATCAAACCTGAAACCCTTCAGTGCATGAGCTAAGGCTCTAACCAGTGAGCCAAACTGACTAAGGCTATTAATACTCCTTTAAACTGTGCCATTTTGATAAGAAGAAAAAAAAATAACCCTTCATTTTTAAAATGTATGTTTTCCTCATTAATAAGAACATTAATATGCTTGCATATATTTGTATTTCTTCTTAAATTACCTAATCCTATTCATTCCTTTTTTTAAAAAAATAAGGAAGATATATCTGTATTTTATTACTTTATTGAAGGTCTTTGTATATTTTAAAAATGAATATTTTCCTAAACTACACAGAGTGAACTTTGCTTGTTTCCCTTCCTACTCCTTGTATATAAGCTTTACAACGGTGACTTTTGTTTCAATGAAACATACTGGTTTAGCACATGCTCTGCTGTAGGACTTTATGTGGTCAAATTTGGCTCTGCCACTTACTGCCTGTGTGACCATATGCAAAGTGCTTGACTCTCTGAGCTTCAGTTTTATCTCTTTTCTAAAATGAGACTAATAATATTGGCTATCTTAAGTTGTAATGAGGATTAATTGTTAGCCATTATTATTTGTTTTTTATTATATTGAAGGCTTTTTATGTCTTGATTAGTAAGACCTATCTCGCAACAAATATGACCAGAATTAGGGATTATTATTGATATTTATTTTCTCCTTTCCATTTTTATATTATCTATAATGACCCACATACTAGTTCCATAATGAGAATATTTAAAACCCAGACACAGCTATTTTTTTAAAAAAGTAAGAGATTGTTCTCAATGTGCCTAATTCCATGAACCAGTCATGGGCCACAGTGCTTGCCTTTCAAGTTAACACCAGACAGGTCACCACTATTCATGTGTCCAGGTAAAAGTCTGTATAGTTTTAAGAACTGAATCTTTGTGTAAGTGATATACAGAGACCTTCCCACAACAACATGTGGGCCCATAGGAGTTTGTTGGCTATGTAAAACCCTGACTGCTTTCATTTCCTGTAGCACAAAACTGGAGTCTAAGAAACAAATGCTGAGTGTAGGAATGGGTGAGCACAAAGATGTTAAACATACAACAAAGACAAAAAACTGAAGAAAGAGGGGAAAGAATAAAAATAAAACAATCCCAAAGGCAACAACAAAAGTCTTGTCCCATTCAAGCAAATTTGTTAGATAGAGTTAGAGACAACTTTTCCCCTTTTTCTTTCTCCACATTTACTTTCTTAGGTCTGAGAATGTTTACGTTGGAAACTGTTTTGGTGATGATCTCAGCCCTGGACTTGTATTAATAGTGAAACTCAATTCTCTGGGAGAAAGATTGTGTTTCTTTTTTTTTTAATTTCTAGAAATGCGAAAATCCAATTTTTTTTATATTCAGTCAGATTTGTTTCCAAATCTTCCTACCTACCTTCCTGCCCTGTGAAACACTAAGAACATGAGCACAGAGTCCCTATTTCAGAAGGTCACCCTTCAAATAACCTAACTGCACCAGACCCCTTGTGTAGTCTCTATCACTGTCTTAATAAAATGTTTTCCAACCAAGTCATCTTTTATGATTATGCTAGACATTGTCAATGTTGTCCTTGAGCCAGACAGAATGATCCAGACATGATAGTAGGCAAGAGGAGAGAATGGTAGACTGAATTTTTGCCTTGATCTAGACATTGTCTGTTGTTTTTATTACACAACAAAATTTTATTTCACTTTTGTTAATCCTCACCTGAGAATATTTTTCCATTGATTTGTAGAGAGAGTGGAAGGGAGGGGGCGAGACAGAGAGAGAAACATCCATGTGAGAGAGACACATCAATTGATTGCTTCCCACATGTGCCCCAACCAGGGCTGGGGATAGAGTCTGCAACCAAGGTGTGTGCCCTTGACAGAAATTGAACTCAGGACCCTTCGGTCCTTGAGTCCATGTTCTATCCAATGAGCCAAACCGGCTAGGATGGACATTAACTTTTTACAATTGCTGTCCAGATTGTGTTAACTCAGAGAAGTTGCATTTCTATTTCTGCCTCATATTGAGCTGGCTATCAATTTAATTCCTTAAGTCTAGCATAGTAAGTATAATTCAGGTAAATTCAAGTTTGTTTTATATACCTATATAATGGATTTTTAAAATAAATTTTACATGTATAAGTTTTAAAATATGCCTCTTTTATTATAATCCATCAAGTTAATTAGACTCTTGGTGCCAACATAGCATTTCCTATAACCAATAAATGAGTAAAGGATTTTACTTTCCACAGTTCATTTACTATCTTTAATATGATTACTTTCATATTTATTTCTTAGAAAACAGAGACTCTACAAGGCTAGTAATTTGACAAATGCCACAAAGACAATAAATAGCAAAGCTAAAGACTGAACCCAGGTGTACCTGATCCAAAACACAGTTTCTTCCACAACACTCAGAGTATAGTAGAGGATTAACTCCACCTTGCTACATTAAACTTTTAAAAAAATTGAAAGGTATGCCTTTCTGATAATTATCTGAGTTATTTATAAACGGTTAAGCATGGCAGTGCCAAGGACAGAGCTCTGTATCATGCCACCAGGGAACTCATTTGTGTTGGCCATGACCCACTGGTCAATACCCTGGGAAGAAGAATTCCACTGCCACAAGCTGACCCAATTTTGCTAAAGCCTGATCAATATGTCATCATCGCATTCACAAGAATACCATAAAATACTTTGTAGAAAAGCTTACTGAAATGTGAAACATTTTGTCTACCTGCAGCATTTCTAGAATTCTGTTGTACTTGCCAATAGATTTGGGTCACCATTACTTAACAAAATGTACTTGGTTTAATCCTTTGAGATTTTTCAGTCTTTACATTTTTGTGTCCAGTGTGACTCTTAAGGACAGTATATTTGCTATGATGTACTTAGCCAGAATACCTTTTTTTACTTTAAAGCATGTACTAGATCTATTATGACTAGTGTTCTATGGATATACTTTGCTAAACAATTGATTCATCAATTAATCTCAGTCTAGAATTTCTGACACACTGTAAATTACAGTTATTTTGGCTTAACTTTATATATCATTGTTGGCCTGAGACACATATATATAAACAGACACACATACACACACACACACACACACTATATATATATATAATTCTGAGAGACATTAGCATCAAAATTAATCATGAATGTTTCCTTCAGGCTGTTCCTCATGCAGACTGCTTTTTTTTTTTTTGCTTTTTAAAATATGTTTTATTGATTTTTTACAGAGAGAAAGGGAGAGAGATAGAGAGTTAGAAACATCAACGAGAGAGAAACATCGGTCAGCTGCCTCCTGCACACCCCACAATGGGGATGTGCCCACAACCAAGGTACATGCCCCCAACCAGAATCGAACCTGGGAAGTTTCAGTCCGCAAGCCGACGCTCTATCCACTGAGCCAAACCGGTCAGGGCTCATGCAGACTGCTTTTGTGTGCCTATTCTCATTTCTCTGTGTTAAAGCTGTGCATAAAAAAAGGATATGTTTATTTCCACTCAGACTCCCCTTTCTCTATGTTCTAATAAAACCACCAATCTCTTTCGCCAACCATTAACCACTGTCTCCATGTGAAGTATTCCCACATAGGTAGTACCCTATCTCATCACAGACTCTGCAGTCACTTGAATTACCCAGGCTACTCACTAAAAAATACATACCTTACTTCCCTGGTTCCAAATCCTTCCCACTACTTCTAGATAATAACTCTGAGAAATATTTTTTCTGTGCCCTCTTACTTTCTGTATATTTTCCTGTGTTTTGTATGTGTGTGTATGATTTATTATTTCTGCCTTCACATCCATTTGGTTTCTTTCTCAATTTTTTTTTCATAGTCTTTCTTTTTATCTATTTGCTTTCCAGCATCAGTATTGCCCACAAAATATTAATCATGAGATACCGAAACATATGTCTCTGAGCTACTTATCTCTACCTGGGAGAGGGGTAGGGAAGAGATTAGTTCATAATATTGGAAAGAAAGTGTATTGGACATCTCTGATTTTAA
>NW_006285040.1:2688236-2692952 GCF_000327345.1 Myotis davidii
TACAAATGTGTATTAGTGAATTTGCCCTTAATTTGTTTGCAATTTTAAAAAAAACATTTGACCTTAAAAACTAATCCCTGGGCTCCCCCCCTGCTGTAGATCATAGAAGATGACAGGGCATTTGTTTTCAGAGGTTTACTTTTTTTTTCATTTATAATAAGTATAATGATTTATTATGTGTCTATGCCTATGGAATAATCAATTTTTAACTTCAATTTGAAACTAACAAAATCAAGAACCCAAGTTCTATTTATCTCTCCTGATTTGTAAAATAAGTAACAAAAACTTTATTCCTTACAAAATTCCCCAGAATACATATGATCTTTTTGTATTTCCTCTTGAAAATAAAAGATAAATGTATAATTTATAAACATTTGTTTAAAAGAAACAGCTACATGCTGCCTGTCATTGTCTTCAGTCCTTCACTTAAATTCTATTGATCACTTACTTATAAATGCTGGAGAAATTATAAAAAATAAGACAGCGCTCCTTGGCCCCAGTAGAACCTACATTCTAGTGCTGAATTCATCCACCTGGGTCCTTTAAGTGGAGACCCTAATGCAGGCAGTGATTCTCATACCTTGGCCACCTCCAGCCTGGGAGCATTAGGGTGTTCAGTGGGCTGGCAATGAAACTGGCTCTTCTGCCTCTGGAATTTATGCAGCTAGAGCTCCAGTCTGACTTTTAAAATGGAAAAGTAAAATCCAACATTACTTTTCAGTTCTTAAACATTGTCTCCCTTCCCATGCCTTTCTCTTTGAAATATATTCAGCTATGGCAGCTATATGACCTAAAAAATTCTATCAGTCAATTGTGGCATTTTCAAAATACTACTTAAAAAAGTAAAAATTTTGACACCAATTAGTTCTTTTGTTTAGTCAATGAGGAGAAGGTGAGATTCTTCAGGTACATAAGCAGCTAAGGCTGATGGATGATAAAGAAGTAGAACTCACAGAACCTCATTGATGTCAATTTTCATTGAGAACTTTTATTTAACTAGGAATCCCAAGCCATCCTCCTCATTTCAAGAGAGCTATAAATGTGAAATGTTATGCTTTGTACTGTATAATAGTGACAAATACAGTGACAGTGCAATAAGCACTTTTTTATACTTCTTCAACATATGTTTATTGAGACTTTACTATGTATAGGCACTCTTGTAGGTGCTTGAGATATGGTATTGAACCAAACAAAACTCCTTGGTCTTGAAAAGCTTACATTCATTTAACACCCATTGCAATCTCTTGAAGTCTGTGCTATTATTAATCCTATTTCTTAGAAGATAGCATAATGGGATTTAGAGGTTAATTAATTTGCTTGACTTCATATAACTATTAAGTTCAAAGACAGGCTGTGAAATCAGGTTTGTATAAATCTCAGGCTTGAATTCTTAATTTAAATATAAAACCCAAAGGGTAATGCATTCTAGTTTACCATGAACTGGTAGCAATTTCCTTAATCTTAAAGACTTTGAAATATAAAAAATATGAAGTTAATTATGATAAAAAGAATTAACTTCAGCAAACCAGCTACTTCCTTCTTAAATCTCAAATTTCAAAGAATTATAGCCACAGAAACCAACTTTAGGGTCAGTATGAAATAAGCAGTAAGTGTACAGGGCTATGAAGTCAGAGAAACAGCAACTTCTCTTTTCATGCTGCTTGCTAGATGAGTGATGTTGAACAGTTACAGATGCCTCAAAGCCTTAGTTTATTCACCTATAAAATGGAGTAGCTAATAGTAACTGCCAAGGCAAGCTGTTTAGCTTTAGAGAAGAGGCTGCATGTCTAGAGCTTAACACAGTGCCTGACACATAGTTCACATTCAAGAGAAAGTGGACCTGACTCTTCCTACTCTTTTTAAAAAATATATATTTTACTGATTTTTTTTACAGAGAGGAAGGGAGAGGGATAATTAGAAACATCGATGAGAGAGAAACATCGATCAACTGCCTCCTGCACACTCTCTACTGGAGATGTGCTCGCAGCCAAGGTGCATGCTCTTGACTGGAATCAAACCTGAGACCTTTCAGTCCGCAGGCCAATGCTCTATCCACTGAGCCAAACCGGTCAGAGCACTCTTCCTATTCTTATCTCTATGAATAAATACATAAAGCAGAAGAACTACTCTTATTACAGTTAAAGATACCTGGTACATTTAGTGAGAATAAATCTTGGCTTCTCATAGCTACTGGTTTTTCATAACCTCAGAAGTTTCTCAGGCATATAACCTTGAGAGAAGAGATTTGAGATCTTCATCTTAAAGACACCTAATTAGGTGCCTCTTGCTTAATTTATAGGCACATAAAAGCAAGTGTTTGTGTTACAGGATAGTATCAAAATTTATAGAGAATTACCTTAAAGTGAAAACACTTTTACTATCAAGCTGGTTATGTTTCTGATGAATAATACATTGAAGAACATTTCAAGTAATATTTCTTACCTTTAAACTTACAAAAAAAGTCTGAGAACTGTAATGTTCTTTAGTTTTAGCTTTAAAAGAATATATATATATTCTTATATTATATATATATATAAAATCTTAGAATATGGTCAGTCTTTAAGTATTAAAGAAATAGGAAACATAACAGACAAGATTGATTGATGTATTTGACGTCACAGAAAATTAAAGTTCCCCATGGAAAACAATTCACCGAACAGATACGTCTGTAAAGAAAAATGCCATAGTATATTGTGTAAATTGAGTTTGAATTAAGGAAAAAAAACTGATGTTTTCTTTGTGGAGTGTTAAAAAGGCGAAATCACTGGACGCAGTTGCAGCCGGCCTGGCTGACAAACAGGAACAGATAAAACATCACTGTGTCACCAGCTTCATGGGTTTGACTGAGCCATGTCTACAGAAAGAAAATGTGTATAATTTTCTGATTTTATCACACTGCTGTGCAGAGTTCTGATATAAAGAAAACAGTTTTATTTGCTTTGGTCCTATTAATTTGATTCTAGCATCTCTCTTTCCTCTCATCACCAAAGACCTACACATTATATTAAATGCAACTTTAAAGCAAGTTTAAACTAAAAATGATTCACAGTATCACATAAGATCTATGAAGGCATATGTTAGCAGAGAATAATAATAGAATATCCCATAAATTAATAGGCAGCCATATAAATTAATGCAAATATAAAAGTTTCTGATGAGCAATAAAATGCTCTACATCAGAGAAAGGGTCCTAAAATTGTGTTAAGACACTAAACCAGGGATGGGCAAACTTTTTGACTCAAGGGCCACAATGGGTTCTTAAACTGGACCGGAGGGCCGGAACAAAAGCATGGATGGAGTGTTTGTGTGAACTAATATAAATTCAAAGTAAACATCATTACATAAAAGGGTACGGTCTTTTTTTTTAAAGTTTTATTCATTTCCAACGGGCCGTAGTTTGCCCACGGCTGCAACTAATAGTTGTGCGGAATCTCTTTAGATGTCCTACAAGGCTGCTTCTGTAGGTGGGTGGTAAAAAAGGATTGTGGATGCCTCACATGTAAACTTGACAGAGGGTTTCCAGGGCTTTAGTTATCTTTTTCATTATCAAATCCACTGGAATGTAGATTTAGAAGATTAGCAGAACCAATATAGTACAGATGAATAAGTATTTCTAGAACTGTGATGTATCTCAAAACAAAAAGCCTATGATATAATCACTAGGGGCCCAGTGCACGAAATTCGTGCACTGGGTGTGTGTGTGGGGGGAAGTGTCCCTCAGCCCAGCCTGCCCCCTCTCACATACTGGGAGCCCTCAGGCGTTGACCCCCATCGCCCTCCAATCTCAGGATCGGCCCCTTGCCCAGGCCTGATGCCTCTGACAGAGGCGTCAGGCCTGGGCAGGGGACCCTCATCTCCCCCCATCACTGGTTCTGCCCCCAGCCCAGGCCTGATGCCTCTGGCCCAGGTGTCAGGCCTGGGCAGGGGACCCCCAGACCCCTCCGATTGCTGGCTCTGCCCCTTGCCCAGGCCTGATGCCTCGGCCAGAGGCGTAGACCCCCATCAACCTCCGATCGCCT
Organism: Myotis davidii; assembly: GCF_000327345.1. Classification (NCBI taxonomy): domain Eukaryota; kingdom Metazoa; phylum Chordata; class Mammalia; order Chiroptera; family Vespertilionidae; genus Myotis; species Myotis davidii. The sequence continues at coordinate 2,692,256 of NW_006285040.1, forward strand.
GATCGGCCCCTTGCCCGATCACACTGCTAGACTCTGCCTGACGCCTCCGCCAGAGGTGTCAGGCTTGGCCAGGGACCCCCATCTCCCCCCGATCACTGGCTCTGCCCCCCGCCCAGGCCTGAGGCCTCTGGCCCAGGCATCATGCCTGGGCAGGGGACTCCCATCTCCCTCTGATCACTTGCTCCACCCCCTGCCCAAGCCTGACGCCTCTGACCCAGGCTTCAGGCCTGGGCAAGGGGCCGATCAGGCGATCGGAGGTTGATGGGGGTCTACGCCGCTGGCCGAGGCATCAGGCCTGGGCTGGGGGCAGAACCAGTGATGGGGGGAGATGAGGGTCCCCTGCCTAGGCCTGACGCCTCTGTCAGAGGCATCAGGCCTGGGCTGGGGGCAGAACCAGTGATGGGGGGAGATGAGGGTCCCCTGCCTAGGCCTGACGCCTCTGTCAGAGGCATCAGGCCTGGGCTGGGGGCAGAACCAGTGATGGGGGGAGATGAGGGTCCCCTGCCTAGGCCTGACGCCTCTGTCAGAGGCATCAGGCCTGGGCTGGGGGCAGAACCAGTGATGGGGGGAGATGAGGGTCCCCTGCCCAGGCCTAATGCCGCTGGCCTAGGCGTCCGGCCCAGGCAGCGGGGACCCGCAATGGCAGCGGGGAGCGCTGCGATCCTGCGGGCTCCGCCCCTGCCCCTGCAGGACGCCT
>NW_006285040.1:2693003-2696667 GCF_000327345.1 Myotis davidii
ACTGGGCAGGGGGCCCCCAGCTCTCCGCGTTTGCAGGCTCTGCCCCTGCCCAGGCCTAACGCCTCTGGCCAAGGCATTAGGCCTGGGCAGGGGATCCCCAGCTCCCCGCAGTTGCAGGCTCCGCCCCTGCCCAGGCCTAATGCCTCTGGCCTAGGCGTCCGGCCCAGGCAGCGGGGACCCGCAATGGCAGCGGGGAGCGCTGCGATCCTGCGGGCTCCGCCCCTGCCCCTGCAGGACGCCTCTGGCTGAGGCGTCCGGCACGGGCAGTGAGGACCCGCAGCTGCAGCGGCCCCAGGATTGTGGGCTCCGCTTTAGGCCCAGGCAAGGGACCCCTAGCTCCCGGGACTGCCAGCTTCGACCCTGCCCAGCTCCCACCACTGGCTCCACCCCTACTTCCTGCTATCACTGGCCAGGGCAGCAAAGGCGCCTGATTCTCCGATCATGGGGCTGCCTTTGCCCTGCCCCCCAGCAGCTCCCCCCTGGGTTTCCGATCACTGTCAGTGGCAGGGGGCTTCTTCCTGCTTTCCCTTTCGCCTCCCTGCATTGTGCCTACATATGCAAATTAACCGCCATCTTTGTTGTCAGTTAACTGCCATCTGAGTTGGCAGTTAATTTGCATATAGCCCTGATTAGCCAATGAAAAGGGTAGCGTCGTTCGCCAATTACCATTTTTCTCTTTTATTAGTGTAGATAGTAGTGGATAATTGATGGTGTTCCACTCAAGGCTCAAAAAACTCCACTTAATAGATGTTGGACTTAGTGCAGCCAGTTCAAAACTTGTCTCCCTTCTCACTTCACCCTTATGAAGAAATACTTTGGGTTACTGATTAATCAAAATGGAAAACATTTATTGGGATGAATCAGATAATGGGATTTAGTTGTAGTAGAGAGAACTATGTCAGGGCAAATGCTTTTTCTCTTTATATGCATTCAATATCATGGAATTTTATGGGTAAAATAGTGCAGAAGAATGTTTAGCCCTTTGAATTGAAGATCAGTGTGCTCTGAGAGGCCTTGTCTCCTCTATCTTCCTTTTCTTCAGCTTCCTTATCACTTTCACCCACGACCTTCAAGGTAGGCTTTTTTCTCAAAATGAGTGAACGATGCCTTGCATGATTTAATCTAACCCTTTTCTAGACAGAGAGGAAAACTCACTTCTTGTTACCTCATAAAGCCTACACCGGGCATGCTTTACCATCAAAGCCTTAAGACCTGGGGTAGGGAGGTAAAAGAAGATGCTCCTACTAAGACAGCTGTAAAATCTAAACAAATTAGAGGTTTTTATGTATTCCTCCATGCTGATCGAGAGACTCCATCGGAATTTGGAGCCAAAATGCTTGCTAGTAAACAGTGTTTCTTTGCCTGACCTTGTCTCCTATTCATATATTTTCCTTAAGAAACTGAAAGGGGAAAGAAAGAAAAGAGCTGATAATAGAGCAATCCTATTCACAGCTTAATATCCCTGCTTCTAAAATTAAATACTTATTGGAGCTGCTTTGGAATATAGATTAAAGTGAATCTTTGTTCTGTTTTGTTTTGTTTCCTGTATCACATTTCCCATATTAGAATTTTAGACAAAAGCAGAACAAATGTATGATTTAAAAACTAAGTATCTCAAAAGTCTCTTCAATTAATGGCACTGAGAAAACTGGACAGCCATATTAAAAAGAAATAACACTAGATCACTATCTTATACCATATACAAAATGTAAGTCAAATGGATTAAAGAATTAAATGTCAGACCTGAAACAATAAAATACACAGAAGCAAACATAGGCACAAAGCTTATGTTTGAAAATTGGTCTGAAAGGTGTTCTGTTAAAGGCAAAGGAAACAAAAGTAAATGCAAAAGAATGAAACCACATCAAACTCTGCACAAAAAGCTCTGCACAGCAATAGAAACCAACAGCAAAACAAAAGGACAACTAATGAAATGGGAGAAGTTATGTACAAATGATACTTCTGATAAAGGATTATTATCCAAGATACATAAAGAACTCATACAACTCAACCACCACCACCACAACAACAACAACGACATCAAAAGAATCAATCAAATTAAAAAATGGGCATACACATTTTTCAAGAAGGACATACACATCTAATAGGCATATGGAAAGATATTCAACATCACTACTTATTAGGGAAATGTAAATAAAAACCACAATGATATAGTGCCTCATACCTGCTAGAATGGCTATTACCAATAGGACAAAAAATAATAACAACAAATATTGGAGAGGATGTGGAAAATTAATAACACTTGGTGGGAATGTTAATTGGTACAGTCACTATGAAAAACAGTATAGTGGTTCCATAATGTATAAGAATGGAACTATGATATGATCCAGCAATTCCACTTTTGGGTATTTACCTGAAAAACATGAAAACACTAATCCACAAAGATATATATACCCCTATGTTTATTGGAGCATTATTTACAATAGCTAAGACATGGAAACAATCTAGGTGTCCATTGATGGATGAATTGATCTTAAAAAAACATGCTCCCCTCTAAAAATCAATAAAAACATTTTTTTAAAAAGAAAAAAAAAGTGGCATGCACACGTGCACACACACGCAGACACACACACACAATGGAATACTACTCAGCCATAAAAGGTGAAATATTGCCATCTGCAACAACATGGATAAAGCAAAGATACTTTCATGTATTTACAGTAAAAAAGGTTCAAAATGTTACACTCATATGGACATAAAGATAGCATTATGTGGGATTAATATTAGAGATACCAACAATTGACTTGTAGAATATTAGAAAGTAGAAAATTGAGTCTTCTGAGAAAGCAAGTGTCTGAGAGCTCTTGTCCAACAGATGTAGAAGTGAATATACATTTTGAACATCCTTCTTGCCAAAGCCAGGGGTGTGGCCGGCCTGCTAGCCACCCGCGATCCCTCACCCAGACCGACCCCTCCCCTAAGGGGGAATCCCCCACCTTGATCATGGGTGTGGCTGGCCTGAAAATCACCCGCAGCCCACCCCAATATGGGGCCCCCTTTAGGGTAGGCCATTCTGCCTCCACCCATGCACCAGGCCTCTATCCTATATAATAAAAGGGTAATATGCAAATTGACCCTAATGGCAGAACGACTGCTGGACCAGTCACTATGAGGGGCACTGACCACCTCTTGGTCCCTTTCTCTGGCCAGCAGGCTCTGATCGCTTGATGGCCACCCGCAGCGGGGGCAGGGCCGGCGAGAGGGCAGGAACAGCTGACCTCTTGGTCCCTTCCCCTGACCATCCGGCACTGATCACCCAATGGCGAATGGGGAACCGGGGGTGGGTGGCAGCGGGGGGGCAGGGCTGGCTGTGGGCAGCTGAGGAAGACAGCCCTGATCGCACACCTGGCCTGGGACCATACCAGCACACTAATTTCATGCACCAGGCCTCTAGTATATGTATGATTTGATACATTAGAAAGACTGTCCAACCTATGAGAGAAGGTGGGGGATGAGGGGGTAAGAGATCAACCAAAGGACTTGTATGCATGCATATGAGCATAACCAACGGACACAGTCAGTAGGGGATGAGGGCAAGTGCTGGGGAGTGGGGACAGAGCCAGAGAGAGGTCAATGGGTGAAAAGGAGACTTGTGTAATACTTGAAATACAGAATTTTAAAAAAGAAAAGGAAAGAAAAGAAA
>NW_006285040.1:2697053-2703875 GCF_000327345.1 Myotis davidii
AAAGAAAAGAAAAGAAAAGAAAAGAAAAGAAAAGAAAAGAAAAGAAATCTTCATTCTTAACCCCTGGTCAGTCTTTTGAAGAAATGCAATGTCAATTTATATATAAAAATAATACTGATTCATTCATGGAAAATCACCTACAAAAATGAATTCTGAGGAGTTTCCGGCTTACTCAAAAGCATATTTTTCCTCAGAGAATGAGATTTAAATCATACAGGTATCACTCATAAAATCCATAATTAATCTTTTTTATCATACTACTAGAGACCCGGTGCACGAAATTCGTGCACGGGTAGGGACCCTAGGCCTGGCTGGCGATCAGGGCCGATCTGTGGGGAGACCAGCGGGGTGATTGGGGAGCCCCTGCTGGCACCTGCCTTGGCTGGCCTGGCGTCAGCGGGCTAGGGGCAGCTCCTGCATTGAGTATCTGCCCGCTGGTGGTCAGTGCACGTCATAGTGACTGGTCATTCCACTGGTTGTTCCATCATTCAATTGATTTTCATATTAGGCTTTTATTATATAGTATATTTTCTTTGAAATAGTTTATCATTTTCCCCCAGCCTTGTTTTCACCCAGGCATCTTCTTAAAAATATCTTTAAATAATTTCTAAATAGTACCCAAATACTCTGGGTATTAATTTATTCCTCATAAAAAGTACACGTCCATGTATTTGGAAATTACACTGCAATTTTATGGAATGCCTTACTACAAAAGTTATATCTGGGATTTAAGACTTTGAATTCCCCATCTGTTGTTGACTTCCAATAATTCCCACCTTTTCACAAAATTCTACATCACAAAGAGACTGGTTGGTGATTAATATAGTACCTCTCCCCTGGGAGAACCAATTTGAGAGTTGTGAAAGTGTACAGAAAGAGCACTAGTAATTTCAGGGTGCCATAATTCTCAAATAATCCTAAGTGATTCTTTTTATGTTTAAGCAGAAATAAATGATACAGTGGAAGCTGGAAATTCTGAGCAATAAAAATACCCTTCATTGTTGCTCATCCCTAGCTCTCACATAGATGAGACTTGCATTGGAGTCTGGAGCTGAATTACCTCTATTGATGTCTCATTACTAAGAGACTCAGAATAAAACAGTATGAATGCAAAACATATCTGGTATATATTAATATTTGAAATGTACCAGATTGTATCTTACATTTTCCTATTGGATACTTCTTTTTTATTCTTTCTTAACTGATTTTATAATTTGCCAAAGCTCTTTGGGGCAGAGCTACCAGTGCATCATGAAGAGCATGTATTATGGATAAGAACTGTCATCTCACTCCCCCATTCCTATTGGCACCTGCTCAAGACACACAAATTCAGCTGGAAAACTATTTTATTTCTTTGTGCTTAAAGATACAGACAGCCATAATGCAAAACTATAAATCCTGCCCAGTTTCATTTCATGTAAAGCTTTCTGCTAATATTGAGGAAATGAAAATATATTATTATGTATCACCTTTATTTAGGTAAAAAGGAAGTAAAGGAAATTCTATAGAAAAGAAAAATAAATGTCCATATATATATATATATATCTCCTCATCTCCTCATTACTGGTTGCCATTTATATGTTATTGATTTTTTATATTGTCTGTCATGGCTTTCAGGTCATTTGTGTTTTTTTAAATAACAGTAAAGAAAAAGTTTCCATTTAAGAGAGAGATCACATGGGATTGAAAAATTAATTGCTAGAGTGATCAACCAAAGGACTTGTATGCATGCATATAAGCCTAACTGATGGACACAGACACCAGGGGGTGAGTGCATGAGTTGGGGTGGGGTGGGGGGAGGCAATGGAGGGGTAAGGACACATATGTAATACCTTAATCAATAAAGAACAAAATATAAAAAATAATTTAAAAAAATAAATTAATTACTAATGATTCTCATTTAAATGTCCACCTTCAATGATGTAATTAAAGACCTAGTTTATATCAACTTTTAAAAAACATTTATATCACTGTTTAAAATTCAATATATGCATGTTCACATGAAGGACTAAACACCAATGTTCACACAGCTTTACTATTATTAGCTAAAAGCTAGAGTCAACCCAAATATCTATCAACTGATAAATGGATAATGAAAATGTGTCACACCTGTGCAATGGATACTGTTTGACAGGGAGAAGGAATGTACTATGATATCTCTACAGCACAGACAAATCCAAAACCATTCTGCTCAGTGAACCAAGTCAGACACCAAAGAGTTCATACCATCATTCCACTCATGCTATGTTCAGGAAAAGGAAAACCAGAGTGACAAAGCAGACCAGTGATCGTCAGGACCTGGGGTTAGGAACGGAAATAAAGGCAAAGTGGCAGTAAGCCATTCTTTGTGGTGATAAAAATATCTTATACCTTAATTTTAATGATGGCAACATTCTTCACATTTATTAGAAATGACCAAGCTGCACACTTAAAGTAGGTCAATTTTGTTGTGTCAAATTATATTTCAATAAACCATATTTTTAATATTCAGTTTATTTCTCTCAAGGGCATAATGGACTACACTAGATGGCATTGAGAATAAGGTCCAAAAAAATTAGTAGCAGACATGTGCACATCAGCTCCGAAGAGCAGCTGGTGCCAAAAGTCAGGTGGACAAGTTAAAATGTCAAGCCCACCACATATATCCAAGCTGTGCAAAAAGGGGATAATAACAAATCTAATTTTTAGTGTTTTAATTAAATGATATATGTAACATGGGCTTACTAGAAAATCTGGCATGTAGCAAGGACTCAAAAAATTGCAACCACTGCATATCACCAAGGTAAATTATTTCAGCCATTATTTATAGCATGAATATGTCTTCTTTATTAGGCTCACTAATATTTTATGTTCGTTCCAACTACAACCTCACAGCCAAGGACTCTATCCAAGCAATCCTTATTAAGTTTTTGCTATTCTTCACCCATTCATTTATTCAACAAATACTTAATGATTATTTTCCATGTCCCAGACACTTTTCTGAGTGCTAGAGATAGAGTATTAAACACATAAATATGGCCCACTACCTCCATGGAAAGCAGACATTAAATAAACATGTAAAAATATTTAAGTTCAAATTATAAAAAGTGTTACAAGTTAACAGAATGTGGCATTGTGCTAGATAATAACAAAGGTATGTAATTTAGAGTACCAATGTATGTGGGAGTCTTCTTTAAGAAAGGAATACTTAAGCTGAGACCTAAAAGATAAAAGCTACTTGAAAAAAAGCATTTTATGTAGAGAGAATGGCCAAGAGCCTGTAGGATAAAAAAAGTTTGATAAACCTGAGCAAGTAGAAAATAAACAAAACAAAAGAATGTGTGAGCTTAATGGATAATGAGATGAGCTTGGAGAGGTAGACATGGGCAAAGGATGGCGAGGCTTGTGGGCCAGGTTAACATCACCTTTCAAGTATAATTCTATTTAACATAATAGTAATATCTATCAAGTGTACCAAACAGTATTCCAAGTGCTTTATGTGAGATACTTATTTAATCCTTACAACAACTCTATCTGGTAGGTATTTTCATGCCCATTTTATACCAGTCAATGAAGAATAAGCAATTAGCCCAAGATCACAGATAGAAGTGAAACAGCAAACAAAGATAGTCTTCCTAGCTTCAGAAGCCACTCACTTAACCACTGTGCTATGGGGCGTCTCTCTGTGCCCTCAGTTTAAGACTATAGCATGTTGTAACATGATCTACCCTATGAATTGAAAAGTTCAACCCATCTGTTGTGGGAGGAATGGGTTTATAAAGGAACAAAATTGATGCAGGCAGAACAGTTAGAAAATTAGCTCACAGTCAAAGCTGGCTTCATGGGCATATCAACCGTGCAGTGGCACCAGACCCGATACTGAGAACTGCACTGCTCTTGCCTTAATTCTGCTCCAGCTGTCTTGAAATTCTAAATAATTTTTTAACAGGGGCCCCTTGCATTTTCATTTTGCAATGAGCCCCAAAAATTATATCACCCACCCTAACAGTAGTCTATGCAAGGGATTCAAATGGCTTGGGGTTTTAGATTAATTTATTCACATTTGATGACTAGGTTTCTGCATTGCCTTTAACAATAACCTTCCTTGGGGGCTAAAAAGAATTGCCGTTTATTGAGCATTGGGCTAGGCAGGATCTTAGAGCTTAACACGTATGATTCAGTTAATCTGCAAACCACTTTATAAAGTAGGTTCTATTAACAGCATTTTGTTAAATGAGAAAACTATGACTCAGCAAGGTTAAGGAATGTGACATGGCTGACAGATGACAGAGCTAAGGCTGTAATTTCAAATCCATTTCCTCTAAACCAAATCTTGTCTCTAAGGCTCTGGTTGGTATTGCTCTAGAATGCTATTGCCATGTTTTCCCCACTGGTTGAGATATCTCATTAATGCTTGGAGCCAAGGGACCACCCGTTTAGCCTAACCAGTCACTGACAATTGTCCTCCTAATGTCATCCCTGTCCCCTCCTAGAGCCTGGGCTGGCCATTACCTAAGCTCCAATAATCTGTAATTAATAGACATTAAAAAAACACACAAATACGATAAAGTGCCATGAAAAAAATCCACAAGAATTTGCAATATTTTCTCCTAACCCTGGCATATATGCAAAGCCTGGCATATGTGCACCTATTGGATCCAGAGGATGATACCACCTCAGCGCTAATGACAACTACACAGCCTTTATATTTGTGCATCTTTTCTGCCCACTCAGTCTGTGGATGTCACAACCTTACTTCGTTGAATCATAGACTATTTAAATTCCAGACATTAGAGAATTACCCAGAACCAGGGTGTTGCTTAATTTCCACCCCAACTCTCCTTAAATATGAGACAAACCTTCATACATTTCAACTGAAATTATCCAGTGGTAAGCATAGCAGTACATAAAAATGAAATTCAACCATTGAGGACAATTATGACATTTTTATTATGTAATGTAAACATTTTTGAAAAATATGAGTAAAATATAACATATTTACTGCCCAAGTTTTAGAATCAGTCGCCAATTAAAAATAAAGCAAAAAGTTACAATCCTATTTTTAGAACTGATTTAAATTAGAATAAACTAATTAATCCATACATTTTTCCTAATAATTTTTGGTTAACCATATAAAATCAAAATTGGGGTGGTAGCACTAATTACATGGAACAATATTCAATATGTGCTCATATTACTAATGAAAGTTTGGTTCCCCAAATCTCTATTTCCATTTTATTGCATGACTCAAAAATGAAGACACAATCTTATTGCACTATCTATATATATCAAAGCCCAGTGACCAGGTCGCTCTGGTGGAACGACCAGAATGGTCGGTCGCTATGACAATTCACTGACCACAGGAGAGGCAGATGCTCAACACAGGAGCTGCTCCCTGGTGGTCAGTGCACTCACACAGGGGGAGTGCTGCTCAGCCAGAAGCAGGGCTCACAGCTGGCGAGCACAATGGCAGTGGCAGGAGCCTCTCCTGCCTCCGGGCAGCACTAAGGAGTGGTGAGCCAAGCAGTAAGGAGTGAACAGGCGGGCGGTAAGGATCAGAGAGTCAAGTAGTAAGGAGTGAGCAGGTGGGCGGTTAGGAGCGAGGGGTCCCGGATTGCGAGAGGGCGCAGGCAGGGCTGAACCACCCCGCCTCCTGCAAAATTTCATGCATCGTGCCTCTAATTTTAAATACTGGACAAGAACAACACATAAAAAAAAATGCTATCTTTGCTGAGAGGAACTTAAAGATGCATTATATCCCATTTATTGGATATTTAGTAATATCCAATAATGCTAGGGCAGACACCCACTTAAATTCACAATTTTCTATCCTTTTCAAGGTGGGAAGTCTCATTCTAACATAGTACTAATATGTTCATTAGAAGCAAAAATGAGGTGTCTGTTAAGGACGTTGTACCTAATTGAACACTAACCCTTCAGCACTGCTCAGAAAGGAATTCAACCTGACACTTTTCATTTTCATAAAGTTGACAGTGTCAGCTGGTTAGAAATTTCTCTGGATATTTAAGTTCCAACGTAGACATGAATACCTCCCTGATTACATTAAGTGGAATGCTTCACAAAAAAAAGGGAGTTTTCTTCATGGTTTATGGTTTATTTAGTGATCAGCATAGAGTAGAATATTTTCTTTCAGACTAATGTCCTTTATTAGCCACCAGGCTTTTTGTTTGTTTGTTCCCCTTCTGCTATAATCATTTCCGGGGTGAATGGAATGAGTCATGAAGATTCCCATGTTCATCTTCTCATGTCTAAAATAGTGTTACAACAGCCTATTAAATAAACAGTTATAAAAACCAGTTGATATTCCATTTACTAACTAATGAACAAAAGAGGAATAAAATCATCAAACTGAATTTAATGAAAGATGAGGAATTGTGAAGAGGCTTGGAGCCTGTACTTAGCAACATACAAGATTTAGTAGAAAACATTTGAGCTGTCAATCCACATTGTTTGCTGTATACATGATATATTCTCTAAAGATAAGAACGTTAGGTAACTGATCAAAAGTGAATAGTCTTTTGATGGATAAGTGAAATGCTAATTAAAAATCAATGTACAGCTTATAACTGAGATCATATAATTTTCCATCTAAAAAGAAACACTTTTTGCCCTAACCAGTTTGGTTCAGTGGATGGAGCATCGGTCTGTGGACTGAAGGGTCCCAGGTTCGATTCTGGTCAAGGGCATGTTCCTTGGCTGTGGGCACATCCCCAGTAGGGGGTGTGCAAGAGGCAACTGATTGATGTTTCTCTCTCATCAATGTTTCTCTCTCTTTCTCTCCCATCCTCTCTTAAATCCATAAAAATATATATTTTTTAAAAA
>NW_006285040.1:2703901-2708133 GCF_000327345.1 Myotis davidii
CTCTGTTTATACCCAATTTAAGGTAGACCATTCAAAAACTAACAGAGTATATATGCAAACAAAACATTGTACAATGTAAATCAATTAAATATAGAATTATATATATATATATAACATGCATTTTATCCTAACATGCATTTTATCCTTACAAAAACTGTGAGCCATTGTTGTACTTTGTTAAAAAACAAAAACAAAAAAAAATACCATTAAACATGTCGTCTTTAGCTAAAATGAAGAAAGTCCAGAAAAAGAGGGTGAGATAGAAAAGGATCTAGGAACCATGACAGGGGAGAAACACTTGAAAGGCCTGAGGAGGTTTAGCCAGGAAAGTGAAGACTTAGTTGCTGGTCATAAAAACCATTTGTAAATAATCCTTTGAGGATTGTCATGAACAAGAAAGTTATAGTCATTTTCTGCATATGCATGCATATGTATGTGTGTATGTGTGCATATGTAGGTGTGTATGCATGCATATGTATATGTGTATGTGTGCATATGTAGGTGTGTATGCATGCATATGTAGGTGTGTATGCATGCATATGAAGGTGTGTATGCATGCATATGAAGGTGTGCATGTGTGCATATGTAGGTGTGCATGCATGCATATGAAGGTGTGTATGCATGCATATGAAGGTGTGTATGCATGCATATGAAGGTGTGCATGCATGCATATGTAGGTGTGTATGCATGCATATGAAGGTGTGTATGCATGCATATGAAGAATTAATTGGTTGCATCGTGGCCAAAGGTGATTATCTGAGCAGCTGCTTCTTTACAAAACCTGCATCATCTGTGGCCAAAGGGTTATCATGAAAGGAAAAAGACAGGTTTGTTTACTTGTGATAGCATTGCCCCTTTGCAACTAGGAATTCCTTTTAAGCCCTGCACGCCTTTCCTTTGCTGGCCTTTGCAACCTTTGCCTTGAATGGAATTAAGCAGCTCAACCAGGTGGTTGGGATGTGAATACAGGGGCTTATATTCTATATAGCTTTCTCCTTTCATCCTGAATACTGGATCCTTGTATCCTTCCTTTAGGAAATGGCTATACTAAATCACAGCGTCCTCAAAGACGTCACCCTATCATTTCAAAGCCTTTCCTGAGCTGGCACTTAGGAGGCCACCCAACATTCCATGAGGCTGGTTTCTTCTGGGTGATACCTCCAGTGGATTCTCTAATCGTGGCCCACTCCCACCTCCTTCAGTGTTAAGCGGATCCCCTAGCTGGAGGCTTTACTGTGTGATACTCCATGCCTGTGTGGATGCAGCATTATAAGCCCTCAGATAGTGATCCTGGATAAGGTTATGCAGGCAGGAAAGGCAAGGAGGTAGGAATTACTCCATTCTCTGAAAATTTACATCTCTTCAATAACTATCTGGTTTATTCTTTTACAACTTACTCTTTCCATGTCTCACCCAAAATCACGGGCATGGCCACTGTTAACATTTGTAACAGTTTACTTAGGCTGTCTTGTTCTCTTAAACACTGTTCAAGAACACACAGGGACAAAGAAAGTTTGAGAGACTAATTAGCAGTGCTACTGATTAATATAATAACTTTGAATTATGGTTCTTTAATGAATTACGGTGAGGGTCTCAGCAGTTATTTAATATTTTCAAAAGGAGAATATCTACAATAGCTTCCTCAATAGCCAATTTTCTTACTTCAACCAATTATACTGAGAAAAAAAATTTTGTACACACACTAGAGGAAATGGTATAGAAATTATATTTGCAGAGATTTTAGGTCAGAACACAGCAAGGTAAGCAGGGCCACTTAGCAGAAACCTGAAATGCCACCTCAGTAGTTTGCAATATCAGTGAACTAATTGGCCTTGAAGAATATTCAGGAAGCATTTTTATATATATATAAAAACAAGTAATCCTACCTTATAACATTTTCTGAGTGCTAGAAAGCTTTAAACATTAAAGGAAGCAGTATCAACCAATTAAGTGAATATTTTCCACATTCTATGACTTTTAAAGATCTGTAAATTGTCTTAAAAAAAGAGACATCTTAAAATAGAACATAGAGATTTGAGCTGGTCAGACATATGTAATGGCTGAAAATATATTCAAATATTAGAGCTGTTTTTAATTTATTTTTCCTCCTCTGAGAAAGCAATAAAGCTATTATATCCCACATTGCTTCTGGAGCTTAATTAATTAATGGAAGTTATTTTTCATTGGGAAGACTCAATGCTTCTTCCACTTTCTCACAAGCTTGTTAATTATCTAAGCCATTTTGGTGTGTGTCTGTTTTCCTACTTGCTCACATAGCTGGACTCACTCAGCTTTTAGAGAAATTATATCCTTTTTACACTATCTTTACCCTGTCCTTTTCATTTTAATTTGATTAGTGGGCAATCTGCAATTAATGATTTTTTGCAATTGACAACATTTTAAAAAAATTACTTAACTTTTTGTGCCTCTTAGAACAAAAGTTAAATTAGATACAAAGCTGAAAAATAAAGAAATTACATACTTAATTATATAAGTTTAAAATTAACAATCTAGAAAAAATTCATATAAGGTTTTTGCTCGCATTGGCTGAATATCATGGCAGTGTTTAATGGGCTCACAAATAATGTAAATAAAAAAAAGAAAGTCAAAGCTTAGATTGAAACTCTAAACATTACCTAAAATACTAATTTCAGAACATAAATGCTTTCCTTTTAAAAAATCTACATTTTTTTCAAGTTAAAACAAAGCTGAATCAATCAAATAAAAGTTTAAATTCAACACCTTAACAGAACAATTCATGCTCAGTTGTTGACTGCGAAGACTTACACATTGGAGTAGGTTTTCTTCAGTTTAGATTCATTTGAATTATGTAGTTTCTGTGCTTCTAACTTCCTTAGATCTAATAAATGGATTTTAAAGACTTATTTTGAAAACTAAGTGCAGTGATTGGCTACAGATGACATGATAAATTAAAAGAATAAGATGAGAACCCTTCATTTTCTGCTTTCCAGAATCTAAATATTAAATGGAGCAACCAAAAAAAAGAAAAAGACTGCAGTTTGTCTTTTGTTTTTAATAAAAGAATACATACTAAACGTAGCTTTATCCACAATTTATGGAGAGATACGTGTAAATCCTGAAAAGACATATTCCTGACCCAGTAAGGCTCTGTCAGGTGCTGAATTGTGTCCCCCTAAAATTCATATGTTGAAGTCTTAACCCTTAGTGCCTCAGAATGTGGCTGTATTTGGAGATAGGACCTTAAAAATAGTAATTAAGCTAAACATGAGTTCATTGGAGTGGGCCCTAATCTGATAGGACTGTTGACCTTGCAGGAAGAGATTAGGACACAGACACAGACAGAGGAAAGGCCATGTGAAGACACAAGCCAAAGATAGGGGTGTCAGAAGAAATCACCCCTGACAGCACCTCACTCTCAGACTTCTTTCTAGCCTCCAAAATTGTGAGAAACAAATTTTTGTTGTTCAATTTGCTCACTGTATGTGTTACTTTGTTACGGTAGCCTTAGCAAACTAACTGTGTTAGTCTGTACTCCTACCCAACAACCCCCATGGGTAAGCATACGGAGGTGGACTAAAAACCAGTAACAACGTTTATTCTATACAATAGGTGGAGACATCTAATGCTGAGGAAAGCTGTGCTATGACTTTTCTGAACAGGGAAGTGCCGCATGAGATCCTTTTTCACTATTTGGAGAGACAGAAAATAAAGCAATGCACTAGGTCTCAGCTCTTGAGCCTACAATCTAGTAGAGCATGCCATCTAAAGGCCTTCGCTCACTGTCTATTTAGTAAGTCATGTGTTGGGGCAGGGACGTAATGTCTGTAGGGCTGAGTAGGAGCAAGATTCCTGTCAAATCCCAATATGGCATCCTAAGGGGCATTCAGAAAGATCGAAGCTTCCTATGGGACAGAGGAGTACACTCCATTTGACATTTATTACTTTTCTCACTTTAATTATAAAGGCTAAGATAACCTAGTATTTTCAAAGCATAGTTTCCCTGAGTAGATGGTCCTAACTCAGCCCGATTTCTTATAGTAAATTTGAATACCATTGCATTTGGAATTTAGGAAAATATTTAGCTTAGGAGATGTTACATTTGATCTTTATTTCCTGGCTTGGAAGTTAAGAGATGATTACAGTCTTATAAAAATTTATCATTATACATATTGAAATATATATATTAAAAAAAAACTGTTTTGCAGCCAATAAAAAATGTTTCAGTGAAGGTATGCCTAAGCACTTGAGCA
>NW_006285040.1:2708153-2709788 GCF_000327345.1 Myotis davidii
TGGGAGGGGCTGCTGGGAAAAAATTAACAGTGCCAGTATATTTTTTTTTAATTTACCACTGAAGACTTGTAGATGGTGAGTCTATACATTTTGTCAATATAGTTCTGTGATACTCAAAATGGGCAGAAAAGAACTGAACTTTAAAATGGCTTTGCTTAGCTAACAGAGAACCTGGAACCATTCGTCTTATGTCTACAAGACAGTGTGGTCAGTAGGACAGAGGCCACACCTGCCACTTGGGAACTTACAGCAGCAAATGTGAAGCCTGAACCTGACAGGCTGTAACTCACCAGTGTCCAAACCCTGCCCTCAGATACTCTTGGGCAGCTCCCACTGGGGCTTTCGCTGGGAAGTCAATTGAATTTCAGTGCCTGAGAGGAGCTCTCCGTCTACGGGGAGCAACTATTCTCTGCTGAAACATGGACAAGGAAGTTTAGGTAATAATCAGACACTAACGGCAACCATCTGTATAAAAATACAATTGTACTCTCTCTGTTATAACCAGCTTTAGACCCAGGAACACATACCTAGAGCTAACCAAACACAAATTACCTATTTAGCCTTCATTTCATATTAATTAGCTAGCACACACCCTGCATGTAAGCCTCACTTATTATTCTACTCAGTGATGGGAATCTTACAAAGGCAGCATTCTCACACTGTGAGAATCTAAGCCCTCTGACCCTTGCCACCCAGGAGAAAGGGAAGTACATGTGTAAGAGAGCATGGTTACAAAAAGAATTATTAAGGGGAGAAATCAATCCCAACAATCATCACATTCAAAGCAGCTCCTATGGCTCTGTGGCCGGAAGTGGTTTAGCAAAATGGCAGACATATGGGAATTTTTAAAAACAAGGGAATGATGGTCAAGTCTTCATTAAATCAGTTCACCAAGCAACATTTATGATAATTCACCATCTCCACATTTCTGTGTAACATGTGTCCTGGGAAACTGTAATGAAAGTAAAGAGATGATCTTGGAATTTAAATCTGAATGAAAACCACAAAAGAAATCATACACAGACTCTGGAACAAAGGGGAATTGGGTGTGAGATTGTTAACCTGGACAGGTTGGGGTCCAGGTAAACTTTAATTGAACATCACATAAAAAGTGGGACATAACACTTATGGGAAAGAGAAAAAACAAACTGATACCCTAGGAGAAAAATTTACATGGAAAAGCAATATCCTAAATTCACAAGCATCTTAACCAGTAATTTTTCTCAAAGCAAAGCTTCCTCCAGTCCATGAAAATAAACAAAAATGGGGTAGATCATGGTACTTGTGGCTGCTTTTCAGTCCACAATGGAGAGTTTAAGACTAATGAGGAAGACTGAAGCCTACTGTAAATTTTTTTCATAGCTAGCGACCTGGTGAAAATAAAAGATATAAGAGAGAAAGGAAAGGGAAGTGGAGGAAAGTAGAAAAAGGAAGGAAGTATTTTAAATTCATCAGAGTTCATAAAAGATCTCAGATCAGATAATATGAATCAGTTGATATCTTAGGCAACACAAAAGCTATTGGTTATTTTTGCAGAATGAAACTACAGGTTGGGGTAAAGTAGGTTTACAGTTACGAGGATGTGAAACACAGAGTTTATTCTTCTATTATTATTTATTAATTATTAGAGGCCCG
>NW_006285040.1:2710444-2716624 GCF_000327345.1 Myotis davidii
GGAACGTTGGTTTCCTCCGTCACTGAAGCAAGCAAGCCTCATGTTCAGTTTAAGCTGTCTGGCTGCCAGTCGCCATCTTGGCTGGCAGTTAATTTGCATATCGCCCTGATTAGCCAAGGGGAAGGGTAGTGGTCATACGCTAATTACCATGTTTCTCTTTTATTAGATAGGATTGTATTATTTTCCATATGAACAACTATAAACCCACCCTGTACATCTATCTAATAAAGAGGAAATATGCTAATTGAACCTCATGCTGTCATAAAGATGGCGGTGTCCACAGCCAATAAGGAGAGAATATGCTAATTGACTGCCATGTCCTCAAAGATGGCGGTGCCCACAACCACAAGATGTCGGCACCCAGTCCCCTCAGACCCCTCCAGTGCATGAATTTTCATGCACCAGGCCTCTAATATTAGCATAATATTCCAATTCATTTACATCTTTCATTGTGTTTTGTGTGTGTGTGTGTGTGTGTGTGTGTGTGTATCTGTAGGATATGCCATGTACAGAACATGTGAATCATCATTATTTCTCGATCTTGTTCTGTTGGCATTGCTGAGCTCAAACAGAATCTTGAATCAAGGTATGGCCATGTATTACCATAGTAGTTTGCTTAAGACATGCCTGCTGTATGTACTTTGTTTTGCCTAGAATCAAATGTTTGTCCCATAATGAGCAGATATACAGAACCTCCTGAATAATTAGTTGTCATAATAAAACTGTCCATGGAGATACCCAGGTGGTGGTGAATATCTGCTCTAGTGGATGATAATGGACAAATACATTATCCACTCACCAAAAACACTATAGATGATTATATCCTGTCCAAAAATGGATTAGATAGTCACACTTAGAAGCACTTTGCATTGAACTAGAGATTGCATTTGGCAGTATCTCAATTCAAAATTAATTTCATATGAAGCAATATTTGACATCCTTAATGAAATTTGATGCTGTAGTATCTCATATTTAAACTGCAGGAAATTTATAGTTTCATTTAGAAAGAGAGAAAGGAAAGGGAAGTGGAGGAAAGTAGGAAAAGGAAGGAAGTATTTTAAATTCATGAGAGTTCATAAAAGATCTCAGATCAGATAATATGAATCAGTTGCTATCTTAGGCAACACAAAAGCTATTGGTTATCAATAGTAGTTAGATTATAGCAGGTTCCTTCAATTAAGTCTAGGTACACTGGTGAAGCAAAACAAGCAAAATACCCTAGGCCAAGTTATCTGGATGAAAAGATGGATTTGTTCACCAAAATGTGAAATAACTAATATTGCATCTATGGGAGACTACCTCAAGTACAAAATTGTAAGGAAACATAAAACTCTCTGGTTGTTCTTGATAATCATGAAAACTTGTAGATAGAAAAATATTTGAGCCTTCCTATTAATGATATACATAAAGAAAAAAGTCTAGAAAACCCATTTTTAAAATAGTTTTACTAAAATTACAAGTATTATTTTATAACTTCATACTCTTTATCCAAGTCCCTGTTTGCAAAGTTTAAATATCTCTTGGTTTTGTTTTTTTTTTAATAACCAGTGATTTTCTTAATGACATTAACCTTTTTTTTAAAAGCTCACTTTTGTTTTAAATATACTTTTATTAATTTCAGAGAGGAAGGAAGAGGTAAAGAGAGATAGAAACATCAATGATGACAATCACTGATTGACTGCTTCCTGCACATCCCCCACTGGGGATCGACCCCACAACCTAGGCATATGCCCTTAACTGGAATCGAACCTGGAACCCTTCAGTCCACAGGCCAATGCTCTATCCACCAAACCAAACCGGCTAAGACACCTTTTTAATTTTTTTTTTTTAAGTTTTCTCTGTCACACAGGACTAAAAGCAATTTTTATAGAGGGATCCTTACTGAATTGGCTCATTTAATTTTATCTAATATCCTATATAATAGCCTCTCATTAATTGTTGATTAATAAAAAGTGATTTCAAGATGCTCACAAAAATTAAATCATTTGAAAAAAAAAGAATATATATATATATTCAGGGGCTGTCACATCTGAAACAACCAAATGGATGACCAAACAGGCTGAATGGGGCAACCAGGCCGGCAGGGGGCTTAGTGAGGGCCGACCAAACGACTGAGCAGCAGGCTGCATGGGTAATCAGGCCAGCAGGGGGTTAGTAAGGGACGATCAAACGGCTGAACAGCAGGCAGTGGGGGTGACCATGCCAGCAGGAGGGGGCAGTGAGAGGCAACCAGGCCAGCAGGGGAGGCATTTGGGGTCATTTGGGGTTGACCAGGCTGGCAGGGAGGGGCCATGAGGGGTGACCAGGCCAGCGGGTGGAGGGCAGTTAGGGGAGATCAGGTTAGCAGGCAGAGGCGGTTAGAGGTGATCAGGCTGGCAGGCAGGTGAGCAGTCCTGCATTGTGAGAGGGATCTTGGGGATCGGGCCTAAACCAGCAGTCAGACATTGCCCGAGGGTCCCAGATTGGCAAGGGTGCAGGCTGGGCCGAGGGGAGCCCCCCCCACACGAATTTCATGCACTGGGACTCTAGCATATATATAAAAGCCCAAGTGACCATTACAATGGAACAACCAGAACAACTGAAATGACCAGCCGCTATGATGTGCACTGACCCCCAGGGGGCAGATGCTCAACACAGGAGCTGCTCCCAGCCCACAGGCCCCAGTTGCCGATGGGGCCTGCTGGCCAACCTCCTGGTCCCTCCCCCTGGCCGGCAGGTTCAGATTGCCTGATTGGGGCTGGGCCCCAGGCTGGGATGGGGTGGGTGGCAATGGATGCGGGCAGCAAGGGAAGGAGGAAGGGGGGTGGCAGGAAGGCAGGGAAATGCACAGTGGTGGCACATGGGCAGTGAGGGAAGGGGGAAGAGGGGACGTGGGGAGGCGGGGGATCTGATTGGTCCTGATTTCTGGCCAGGCCTAGAGACACCACCCATGCATGATTTTGTGCACCAGGCCTCTAGTTTAAATATATTTGCAGTTAACATGGCACCACTAACAAGTGTTTCAAAAAAACATCAGCCTATATTCAGAAGTAATACCTTCAGAAATTTTATAGGATTTTTAAATTCATATATTTTACATTTAGCATTTTCATCAATCCTAAATTTATACTTTAGAGTCCTGTCTTAGCTACAGATAAGTAACTTCAATGGTCTATGACATAAAATTTCAAAGATTCAAAACATTTACTACCACTAGTTTTAATAGGCCAACTAATGTACAAAGGGGAAAAAAAATCTCTGAAATAGAGTGTTGTTTTTGTTTAGTTATACAAACGTAAACTATTTCACCAAAATCTTCTGCTCTGAAATGTTTTTGTAGGAATAAATAATGCATTTCAGAATTAATGTTAGCTCTTAAAAGTTCCATTTATTCAGAGATATTACAGATATGGTTTGCTAAGGGTTAACTGTTCAATAATTTGGTACAAAGGGAGGGGAAGATAAGGCATCTAACTGATGCATTAGTAGTCATTCCCACCTCAAAGAACTTGCAGGAGGCACTTTCAACAGCCATTATTTTCTATGCAGGGGATCTGCTCTGAACAAAATGGAATTTCACCATTTGTTCTATCTTTCATTCATTTATTTATTGTCATCGATGCCAAGCACACACCTTGACAGAATAAGACATGTATAAAGTGACAATGTTTTGAATAAGCAGCTCGTGGTTTATTAAGTGCTTTCAGTTTAGTCTTGGGCCTATCAACTTAGGCAGGTTCTTTCTCAGAGGTATGCCCTTCTATATTCATTACCGTGTACTGTTAATCTACAGTGATGGAGAAGTCAATGGATTCTTTCTTTTGTCCTTTTCTGAATAATCTTCCTTTGGGGTTTGATCTTAGTAATTAGTTTTGGGGAAAATGAATAAATAGCACTACTTTCTGTGATTCTGTGGAGTGAAACTATGTCAGAGACTTTATTATACATATCTATCTCTAGAACTTTATGTAACCATTGTAAAAATGATCACTGGGCTGCAATTTAACATTTTATCATGCATTTCTTTCCCATTTTTCTACTCCTCTTTTTAAGTCTTAGAAAAAATGGCAATGTATTCTAAAGAATAATTTATTTTCTATTGCTAAGGACAGCAAATGGAAAATGACAGTACTGATGGTCCTAACTTACAGTGATTCAAATTGTGATTTTTTTGACTTTATAATGGTGCAAAAATGAGACACATTCAGCAGAAACCATACTTTGAATTTTGATCTTTTCCCAGGCTAGCAATATGCAGTACAGAACCTTTTCATGATGCTAGGTAGTGGCATTGAGCTGCTGGTCCCAGTCAGTCATGGAACCACCAGGGTAAAAACAGATATTCTATCTACAGTATACTGTGTTGTCAGTAGTTTTCTTGATATTGTGTTCTGAGCACATTTATGGTAGCTGAGGCTAGGCTATGACGTTTAGCAAGTTAGGTGTATTAAATGCAATTTCAACTTACTATTTTCAATTTATCAGAAAGTAACTTCACTGTAAGTCAAGGAGCATCTATTATTAAATGAGAATACAACCTACATCAAGGTTAATTTTATTTTTAAGTAATGTGCAAAAGCTGTTTGCCCTGAAGAAGAGTTTTTTTCTCTAACAGTAATAATAAACAAACAAAAAACTATGTGCATAAATCTTGCCTTTGAAAATACTGTTGCACCTTAGTGAAAATGCCCTCTGATACCTCAGGTTCTAGAATGTTCTGAGGTAAAAGTTGAGAGTAGAGTATTAGATTGGAGCTCATTCTCCCATTTCATTTACCTCCTTTAACATTGTCATCTGCAGCTTGCCAAAACTAGGATTTTTGAAAAAAGGCAGTCTCTGGGGTACAATTCAAACTTTGATTTATCTAGAAATTAAGAAAATTGAACCTCACACCTGCTAGAATGGTTATCATCAATAAATAAACAAACAACAAGTGCTGGCAAGGATGTGGAGAAAAAGGGATGGTATGCTAGTATACTACTGGTGAGAATGCAGATTGGTGCAGCCACTATGGAAAACAGTATGGAATTTACTCAAAAAATTAAAAAATGGAACTACCATTTGACTCAATGATCCCACTTCTAGGAAAATACCTTAAGAAGCCCAAAACATCAATTGGAAAGAATATATGCATCCCGATGCTCAGAGCAGCACAATTTACAATAGCTAAGATCTAGAAACAGCCCAAGTGCTCATCGTGAGTGGATAAAAATGTTGTGGTACATTTACACAATGAAATACAATGAATCTGTAAAAAAAAAAGAAGGATTTCTTATCCTTTGTGACAGCATGGATAGACCTGGAGAATATCATGCTGAGTGAAATAAGCCAGTCAAAGAAAGACAGATATCACATGATCTCACTTAAAAGTAGAATCCAATGAACAAAGTAACTAATTAAAAAAAATGTGTCCAGAGGCATAGAGGCATGGAACCTTGGGGGTGAGAGGTGGGGTAAATGAGAAGAGATTAACCAAAGAACTTATATACATCCTAGAGGCCCAGTACACGATTAAATCGTGGGCATGTAGGATCCTCTAGGCCTAGCCTGCCATCAGGGCCATGTCCGTCACCCCATGATGCCTCGCACACTCACTGACGCTGCCAACACCTCGCATGCTCCGTGGATGGTGCTGGCACCCTGACCTGTGGGTTGCGAGAGCTGCTGCTCGTTGGCATATCTATATCATGGCCTTCTATTATAGAGATACGCATAACCAATGGACACAAACAATAGTGTGGTGAAGGTTTGGGGTGGGCAGGGGCTGGGAGGAGGGAGTAAAGAGGGAGGTGCAAAACTGGGGGACATCTGTAAAACTGTCAACAATAAAATAAAAATAAAATTGAATGACCTCTCTGAATCTCAGGTTCCTCTTCCAGAGAAGCAGTTGCCCGGAAATACTTTATAAAGACACATTACTATAGTAGAGAGCCCTTAAATGTTTGCTTAATAAATTCATTATACTGCCTTCCTATATCAAAGCATCCTCAATTGTAAATATACCTACAAATTACCAAAATATTTTTTGGCCAACACCATTCAATTATCCATCCTATGATTTATTAACTTATTCATTCATTACTGAAGCATTTATTGGATACTCAGTGAAAGGACAGAACAGGACTGATAGCTGTGTCGTTAACCCCTCTTCCAAGAAAAAGCTGCAGAATGTATGAGTTACTCAGCCTGCCTTTATCTCGG
>NW_006285040.1:2716759-2724518 GCF_000327345.1 Myotis davidii
TCAAATATGATATAGCCACAAAAATAAAATAAATTTCTGTTCTTTTAGACTGAACAATATAACAGGGAAAGCATATATTAAGTAATTGATTATCACAAATTAGATTAATATCATGATCGGGGAAAATATTTCCCCGGGAATATACATGGGCAATAAAGTGTTCAGTAAGTCTACTATATTTTCTAGCAACAGCAAATAATAAATTGCTCTCCTCTATTGATGAACCTTTGTGGAAAATTAGTAGAATCCTTAGAACAAATAGTCCAATAGTTTCTCTTCTCAACCTACACCAAATCCCTCTAAAATTACCATGTAAAATAATCCAAAACCCAGATAAATTCTTAATTTATTGATGATTTGGTCACCTCTTAGCCATAAATTTACTCAACTATACAGGAAAGAGAAAGGTCAACAGTGTGTCCTTCGAGGGAAAACAAAGTGATGCTTGATTAAAAAAAATAATAGTAATAAATCCAAAATCCTTAATTAAAGCTTTCCTCATGTAGAGAATCCATTTTGCTTTTGTTTAATTTATTTTTTACTAAGTGTTGTAAACAGCAAACTATAACATACTGCAATTGTTAAGTACATTTTTAATTCAAGCTTTTTATATTTGATCTAAATATAAATTTTACTTATATCCAATTTAAATTTATCCTTATGCCTAACTTATTTCTACAATTTTGAATGAGACTTTTTGTTCAGTTGGAAGATCAAAGTGTAAATTGTCTACACTGTCTTTCAAAGATGTCTGGCTGCAAATATTCAAATCATTGAGTCCTCAAAAAAATAATAAAAAAGAACAGAAAATACATAGTTGTCACAAAAAAAGAAAACATTATAAAACCACCAACTAACCTTTGACATTCAAAACTGTGACTTAGTGTTACACCTAAGAAATGAGTAAGTTCAGAGGAATCCAGGCCCATGGGTTGTGATTGTGGCCATTTTCTGTTTGTTTTCTCTTTTCTCACTCTATTACCTGTTACAGGTTGCACAGGATAGTACTGTAATGTGAAGTCAGTAGGAAGACTTGGTAACAGCAGTCCACAGGCACCAGTAATTAGTTACAAAACCCATGCATAGGAAAGGATGAAAAGGTAAAGGCACTAGGGTTATGTGTTGATTAAATCTGTGACTCGCTAGGGCACTTCTTTTGGTTTGTGGAAAGGCTCACCTTTAAAAGGCAAAAGGCGAAGAGATTAGCCAAAGAACATCTATGCATAACCCTTAGACTAGCGGTGCTCAACCTGTGGGTCGCGACCCCTTTGATGGTAGAACAACCCTTTCACAGGGGTCGCCTAAGACCATCCTTCATATCAGATATTTACATTACAATTCATAACAGTAGCAACATTACAGTTATAAAGTAGCAACGAAAATAATTTTATGGTTGGGTCACAACATGAGGAACTGTATTTAAAGGGCCAGAAGGTTGAGAACCACTGCCTTAGACTGAGAAAGAAGTGTGGTGATGGCCATAGGGAAGCGGGGTGGGGCAGGTGCTGAATGGAAGTGGGCAAAGGCAGGGAGGACGTGGGGACCTCAGTAATAGTGTAAACAAAAAAAATAAAGTTAAAGAAAAGATAAATATCTAACAAATTAAAAGATAAAATAAATATATGAAAGATAACTGGAGTGGTGTATATATGCTTCAGCATCAACTAAGCCTTCTTGCACATGAAAGGAAAGAAACAGCAAAGGTTTGTTATTTCTCTCAAAGCTGCAGGAGTGAAAAAAAGGACCTTCCAAATAAATAAGAGGAAATCTGGTTTTCTTTTAGTCATGTTCCATTCTGGCTTTTGTGTTTATAATATGTGAGTAAATAAATGATTTCAATTTTCAGCCAGAATTAAAATCTCAAGTATTCCCTCACTGAGAAAAGAAACATACATACATAAAGGCACAGAAGAATGGTGTATCCAACTTTTCCTAAGACAAAATGTTCCCTTAGAAACGGAATTAAATTATTGGGGCATTCTCCACAAGGTTTGCATAAAATTCTTGCCCATAGCCGAAACCGGTTTGGCTCGGTGGATAGAGCGTCGGCCTGCGGACTAAAGGGTCCCGGGTTCGATTCCGGTCAAGGGCATGTACCTGGGTTGCGGGCACTTCCCCAGTGGGGGATGTGCAGGAGGCAGCTGATCGGTGTTTCTCTCTCATCGATGTTTCTAACTCTCTATCTCTCTCCCTTCCTCTCTGTAAAAAATCAATAAAATATATTAAAAAAAAAAAAAATTCTTGCCCATATAAAATGGTCTTTGAAATTTATTTTCTTTTTCTGTCTACAAAGTAGAATTTGCATAATGTTATTAAGAGTTAAAAAGGAATTTTGTATGCAAATTATGTATTTTTACAGGACAGTATTGAACCATTACCAGTCATTTCAACTCAACCACAACACTGCCTATCTTCGTATATTTAGATTGCAAAGAGAATATAGACAACCTCAAGGAGTTTGTGGTATAATAGGAGAGGTAAATAAATGAACAAACTATTAAAGCCACAAAGTACAAACCAAAATGCATAATCTATGATGGGCAATATTGAATAAGACATTTTGTTCATTTGGAAGATAGATATGTAAATAACAGTGATGAGGATCATGTTGTATGCTAACTGCTCAGTGTGTCCTGGGTTAGGAGCTGGCCTCAGGCAGTTGGTTTAGCTGGTTAGAGGAAGCTGATTGAGGAGACTAGATAGGAAGGCAGCCCAAGGTGGGGCTGGGAAGTATGAGAAGTCTCAGAGGAAGTGGAAACATTAGTAAAGGCCAGAGCATTCCTGAGAAAGATGAATTAGGTTTGGAAAGGATTTTGTGGGGATTTTTTTGGCCTAAGTGACAATAATACAACTTGAACTGAATCAAGACATGCAACTCATTGGCATTCATAACTGAAAAGTTCAGGTAACATCATGCTCATGAGGTTATCATGACTTTATTTTCCACCTTCCATCTGGGCCCTACATTCCTCTGTTAGCTTTTGAATTTAATTTTTTTTTAAATTACATTATACATTTAATATTATTCTGTATTAGTTTCTGATGTACAATACAGTGGTTAGACAATCATGCACTTTACAGAATGGTCCCCTGATATTTAAAGCTCACACCTGACCCTATAGATATTACAATATTATTGACTATATCCTCTATGCTGTAATCTATACGTCTGTGACTATTTGGTCACTACCAATGTGTACTTCTTAATCTGTTCACCTTTTAACCTATTGCCCTAAACCCCCTTGCCTCTGGTAACCATTAGTCTGTTCTCTGTAACTATGTTTTTATTGTTTCTTTGTTTATTTTTGTTCTTTAGATATAAGGAAATCTCATGGTATTTGTCTTTCTCTGTCTGACTTATTCACTTAGTATAATAGCCTCTAGGTCCATGCTGTTGCCTTGCATTCTTTTGTAAGGCTGAGTAATATTCCATTGTGCATATATACCACAGCTTTGTTTCGCCTTTCACAGGCAAGCTTAGGCCAGAGGCAACAATGTTATACTACATCTCCAAATTTGTAACCAGTTAGCTTAACCATCCATGTAAAATGAATTTTATTTTTCCAAATGTTCTGCTAATTAAACACTGATAAATCAACATGCTGCCTGTGGTGCCCCCATTTCAGAATCAATCTTTGTGTACCTGTTAGGAATTGCATTCAGCTACCACCCTGAGATTGATGGGAAAAGTTTGAGGTTTATTTCTCACTCACATAAAAGTCAAAAGGCATGTAGTCTATGACTACATGACAACTCTATAATGTAAGGTAAAGGGATTGGACATACAGACACAAAACTACCATTATTTGTATTTGATCAAATTATTTGAATAGAAAATCCAACATATTCTACAGAAAAATCATTATCCTATCTAATAAAAGAGAAACATGGTAATTAGCGTACGTCTCCTACCCTTCCCATCGGCTAAACAGGGCGATATGCAAATTAACTGTCAGCCAAGATGGCTACCAGCAGCCAGGCGGCTTGAAACTAACATGAGGCTTGCTTGCTTCAGTGACGGAGGACTCCAACTTTCCCCACCTGCCTTGCCGGCCTCTGAGCTTGCAGTTTGAGACATAGTTACAAATATAGAAGCTAAATAAAACCCCAGAAACCTGCTTTCAGCAGCTGGAATCTCAGAGCTGGAGTTGAAACAGTGTATCCATTATAGAACACAAACAAACCAGATACCTGCTTTCAGCAGCAGAGGCCTCAGAGCTGGAGTCAGAGGTAAAGCGGTCCCAGAATAAAAAAAGAAGAAGAAAAGGAGCAGTTGGGAGCTTCAGTCACCAGCCAGCCTGAAAACAGCCCTCAGCCCCTCACCCAGACTGGCCAGGCACCGCAGTGGGGCCCCCCACCCTGATCCAGGACACCCTTCAGGGAAAACCAGCCGGCACCCACCCGTGCACCAGGCTTCTATCCTATATAGTAAAAGGGTAATATGCCACCCGGCACCAGAATCAGCATGACGGGGGCAGCACCCAAATCCCCTGATCACCCTGCGGCTCTGTGTGTGACGGGGGCGGGGCCACAACCTCCCTATCTGCCCTGCTCTGTTTGTGACAGGAGAAGGCGCCCCAACCTCTTGATCAGCCCTGCTCTGTGCCTGATACGGGGAAGCTCCCCACCCCCTGATCGGCCCTGCTCTGTGGGTGATAGAGGGGGGCACCCCAACCTGCTGATCCACCCTGCTCTGTGTGTGACAGGGGGCAGTGCCCCAACCCCCCAATCGGCCCTGCTCTGAGCCCGACCAGGGGCTGCACCTAGGGATTAGGCCTGCCCTCTGCCACCTGGGAGCAGGCCTAAGCCAGCAGGTCGTTATGTCCTGAGGGGCCCCAGACTGCGAGAGGGCACAGGCCGGGCTGAGGGACCCCCTCTCCCCCCGAGTGCACACATTTTTGTGCACCGGGCCTCTAGTATGTAATATAATTAGCAAGACTATTGCATATAAAAACAATCTACAGCTTTATTCCTATACTGTGGCCACATAGAGTGGTCACATTAAATAAAATATATCATTTGCTATAACAATAGAAGTATAAGGTACCAGACTAAACACAAGTGACTTTATAGCATTAATTTAAAAATTTTACTTAAATAAATTTAAACATTGGAAAAATATGTGTTTATGGATAAGAAGACTGAATAGCATAAAACTATTAGTATACCCTAAATTAACCTATAATTAAAAGCTACTCCAATGAAAATCCTCAAAAGGGTTTTTTTTTATGAACCTACAAAAAATCATATATTAAAAAGCAAATAGCCAAGAAATTTTTCAAGGAAACTGATAAAATTTAATGCAAAAGCTAACAACCAAGAACAGGTAAGATACAAGCCATATGTCCTATAGACAGCTGGCTACTGTGAAACTAAAGTAACTAGCAAAGTTAATATTGGTATCAAGATAGGAAAACTGACCCACAAAACAGAAAATTCATATAGATAGATCTGTTATGTAAATTAATTTACATTAAAAATTATAGTCAGAGTCCTAGCCTGTTTGGCTCAGTAGAGAGAGCATTAGCCTGCAGACTAACTTTTGTCAGCCAGTTATATGACACCATAGAACTTAATCCAGCAGTGCTGTTGAATATGTTTCACATAGGTCACTGACAAAATGTATAAAATAAACCAACATTAATTTTTTGTAATAAGTTAGAAGAGATTTTTTTACTCTCCCCCTGATTGACAATAAATTCCTTAAGAAGTGCAACTATGTACTCAGTAAAAATGTCCTGGGAATGAAGTAATAATATTTAGTCAATCATTTCAAGCAATATTGTGAGAAGTAATTCACATAAGACAAAAATCTTATCCCAGTTCAGAGATGGGGGGGGGGGGGGGGGAAAAAAGGGGGGCGGGGAGAGATTTAGCAGAATCAAGGAGGGCTCAAGAAAACATACCATCCACTCAGAGAAAATCCACAGAGCCATAAAAGAGAGTATAAAGGAAAACATACAGTCTGGAGATAAACTCAATGTAAACTTAAGCCTCGAAACTTGAAAGGGTTTGGGAGAGTGGTAAGCTGGAGTGCCAGCAAAGTGAAAAAGAAGGAACAGATGAAATATTGAAGATAGAGGAAATCAAAGTGAGAACACTGGTCAGGTTGAGGTAAGTTCTGAATATTTCCAAACAGAGACAAGTCCTCATCACGTACTAAAAAGATGTAAGAGAAATGATGAAAACATCAAAGTAGGTCAGATGCTCGCGACCACCAAACTCTTGCTCCTACATCATGAGAGAGGCAGGACGGTGCAGAGTCCAGATGACACTGCAGGGAATATTCCTGGGGGTCTTTGTATGTGTTCTGCAATGAGAACCTTGCTCATACAGAGCCTCTCTGCTACTGTCGTGAGGAAGATGGAAGGTCATTTATCTCTGACAGTACTGTCTTTGACACACAGTTTCAGAAGAAACATTAAATTAGCAGGCAAAAAAAAATTATTGCTATATTGTTAGTAATTTATTCTTTCTTGCCTATGTACAAAAAAAGATATACTTAAGTTTAGTATCCCAAACAGTTCTTTTAGGCAGGCCTGGGTGAAGAATGTGTACGGAAACACAATCTAGTTTGGGCACCACGGCAATTCCTGAAGATGGTGGCTTTGGAGACTCCAGGGAGTTCTCTGGCGATACCCAGACCTTCGTCACTGATGCAGTTTGACATGCTTCTGGATGTTAGAATATTGAGCTACTGCAATTAATTGCACACTTTCAGTGATTTTCAGAAACTCTAAAAAAGGGAAAGGTCACACAGCAATCCACTATCTGACCTTTAAACAGTCACCTTACTTTATTGGGTATTGGTTTCTTAATCTGGAAAGTGAAAGGCTTATAGATATGTAATCTGTTTTTATGAATTGAAGTAGCTTGTTAATATTGAAAATATAGCTCAGCATAATTAGAGAAAACTCCCATAATGTGAAATTACCTCAGTCCAGTCCCTGGGGGGGGGGGGAGACTACTGGGTTGCCATGCAATTGCAATGGTACATAATGCAAATATTTCATAGCTGGATTCTGAAGGGCTTTGGGGCAATGTTGTGCTAACGTATACTCTAGGCATCAAAACTCTTTCAGGTATTTTTTTAATGGAAAATTAAGTAAAATGGGGAAATAAGATTACTTAAAGTAGAAGAGGACTGAAGATGTGGGAAAAAATACCTTAGGTGGAGTTAATTTAACTGCAGGCAAATCTGTGAGGAAATAAGAAAGGAAGGTGTACATGATATGGCCCATGAAAGAGTGTTAATCCTCTTGAAAGGTGATAGAGTTGGCCAAGTAGTATTTACTCTACTCTTTCCAAGAGGAAGAGGGTAAATAAAGCTCCAGAAAACATAAACATTCAAAATACATTATGTAAAACTACATTTATCTATAAAGCCACCATGTTTTATATTATTAATTTGAAAGAATACTTTATCTGGGCAATAATTACAAATGTAATAATTAAATTTATTTTAAAATGTTTTAATAACCTCTGAGACTTGCTGAATTTAAGTTTTAGAAGGAAAAACAAAATGTTGTGAGTGGAGGAAGAATTCAGTTATTAGGAATTTCTGCCCTTGAATACCAAGAGCAAAATGGTAAAGGCACTTCACTCTAGGGCAGGGGTGGGCAAACTTTTTGACTCGAGGGCCACAATGGGTTCTTAAACTGGACCGGAAGGCCGGAACAAGAGCATGGATGGCGCGTTTGTGTGAACTAATATAAATTCAAAGTAAACATCATTACATAAAAGGGTATGGTCTTTTTTT
>NW_006285040.1:2724676-2725270 GCF_000327345.1 Myotis davidii
AGAGTGTGTCAAGCCAAATAATATAGATTGCTTCCCAGGTATAAACGAGACCCTTTCCAACAGAGCTTGCACAAGGCAATATTTTAAACAAACAAAAAATTATATTAGCTGTGTAACCTTAGGCAAAGTCTACATTCTTGATGATTTCCACTGCTTCATTCCATCTGATAAATGCTGTTTTATGCTATGCATTCACTTTCCACCTTTGCTTCTTGTCCAGGATGCTGACTCCTATGGGTTATATTAA
This sequence comes from Myotis davidii, assembly GCF_000327345.1. Classification (NCBI taxonomy): domain Eukaryota; kingdom Metazoa; phylum Chordata; class Mammalia; order Chiroptera; family Vespertilionidae; genus Myotis; species Myotis davidii. The sequence goes on from NW_006285040.1 coordinate 2,724,924, forward strand.
CAGGGCCATTGCCTTTGGATGCTGATTGGCTGTGGCAAGAGAAAACTGGGGTAGAAAAGCGCAGGGCAGGAGAAGATCAATGTGAGGATTTATTTCCCTGTGTCCATTCATGAAGGGTGGCTGCACTACCCACAGTGCTTTTCTGGACACAGCTCTCTTCTTCCAAGTTCTGGTAACAGCTTACTCCCCTCGTACCTTCAGGTAAGGGTGGTAACCATTCCTCTGTGGTCACCAGATCCCAATCCCTGCACTAAATGTAGTTTCCCTATCCTACCTTATAATTCTAAATAATGACTTGTAAATAAACACTTAAAATTATCCCAATGTGAGAGGGCCACTGTTTCCTT
>NW_006285040.1:2734889-2745863 GCF_000327345.1 Myotis davidii
GCCAGGATGCTGACTCCTATGGGTTATATTAACAGGGCCATTGCCTTTGGATGCTGATTGGCTGTGGCAAGAGAAAACTCTGGGGTAAAAGCGCAGGGCAGGAGAAGATCAATGTGAGGATTTATTTCCCTGTGTCCATTCATGAAGGGTGGCTGCACTACCCACAGTGCTTTTCTGGACACAGCTCTCTTCTTCCAAGTTCTGGTAACAGCTTACTCCCCTCGTACCTTCAGGTAAGGGTGGTAACCATTCCTCTGTGGTCACCAGATCCCAATCCCTGCACTAAATGTAGTTTCCCTATCCTACCTTATAATTCTAAATAATGACTTGTAAATAAACCCTCAGAATTATCCCAATGTGAGAGGGCCACTATTTCCTGCAGGAAACGTGATGGCTGCACCTCATTTGAAATTAAAACTATTAATAACCATATCATAAGGTTTTTGTAAAGATTGCATAGCAAGTCTTCAGTTAATGTTCTATGTTCTCTAGAGAACAGAGCATGGGATAGACTGAAGTATTAATGTGTTTTTTATTTAGGGATGAGGAATCTCAATCAACAAAAGTGAGGAAAGGAGACTGGGTCCAGGAAGGATGGCAAATGATTAAGAGAGGACGTGTTACCTCACTGGCTACTTCTTCATGACAAGCTGCACAGAGATATAGCTAATTTTTGGCAGGTGATCCCAGCCACCAAATATCTCCTGACAGGCTATATGAAAAACTGTATCTTATAACAGTCCCACAGAGAGAAGACAGAAAGTATGCATTTTCTGAATGAGCCTTTTCTATCTTCCATTTGTCAAATTAGGTCCTAAGGAACACTCACTCTCTAGGTTTCTATTCATGTCATCGAGCATTCCAGGGATGCTTGGGAACCCAGATTTCAGGCCCTGTGCTGTGGGTTTTATCCAAGCCCAGAAATAGCTCATTGGAGGCCACAGTGAGCAGAAAAGAAATGTTTATGGAAGTGGAAGAAAGATAAGGCATCCAGAATCTACATAAGCATCTAAGATCCCTCTACTTCTTCAATAAGGCCATTATTATCATCATCTCTATCATTATCCACATCTTAGATGCCAATCATTACCTTCCCATCATGGAATCCTATTTAGGTTGCCCAGTGTCAGAGTCCTTACTCTAGGGGTGAACCCAGAAAAGACAGCAGACCACACAAGTAACGACTGAAGGGAGAAGGCATGACCTGGCAGAATCTAAACAGATTCTATTTTCTGAGGTATTTGAACTGGAACACTGGAAAAGTGATTTTATAAGATCAGAGTGAATACCTGAAAATTTATTTTTTAAAAATAGCAGTGCCTACTTTAACTGAAAGTCAGATAGAAGGCTGAGAGGATAAGCTACACGGCACTTTGAGAAATGGTGGTAACCCAGGTCCTCACTGCAGGTTATATGCTAGGGGTAAGCCACCATCATGTAGAAGCAGAGAAGTCACAAGTATGCATACAAAGCAGGTTTGCATAGAGAGGGGGGAAGAAACCTGTATCAAATTTTCTGTGAGAAGCAGAGGTAAGAAGTCACCTACTCCATCAAGAAGGGAGAAGGTCGTCTTGGCTCCAGATGTCCTGTGTCTCTCAACTCTTATTTCCATTGCTTGGATTTTTATAAAACCCCATGTAATAGTCAACATGTTTTAGGTTATAGGTGACAGACTCTACTCCAATAAAAACCAAACCAAACCAAACAAAAATAACATTGACTCATTGCTTGAAATATCTATTGACTTATCTGTATTTTCAGGTATGGTTTGACCCAGGAATTTAATGATGTTATTAGGAAATCTATGTAATTTTCTCTTCCCCGTTATTTCTCCCTTCCTGTCACGGACCTTATTCTTGACTGTGTTCTCTACAAAGTGGTAGTAATGGTAATCCTTACTGATCTTTGTGGTAATGATCTTCAATGGTCTTGAACCTTAAAATCCAATGTCCATGTCAATCCCTCAAAATGAATTCTAATTGACTTGTATTGAGTCATTTTACCACTGGTGGCTAAACCAATGATTCCAGAGGGACAGCCCAGCATAATTGCTAAAATACTTTCATACTGACAGTGAAGATATGTGATCATTCTTTACCATCAGGCAAAGAAAGGGAACTCTGTAAATGTAAAAGGTGCTGAAGAGAGCAGGAAGGTAGCTGACATCTATGACATTCCTCTATTCTAATTTGGGGATCAAACACTCCCGACCTGAGGGATTAACCCTTTTTATCATCTCTGACATATCCTTAATAACAAACAAACAAAAAAGTAAAACACAGAACATGTCTGAGCTTCGTAATTTCAAAGTCTAAACGCATTGCTGGACTTAGGGGATGTATTAATAGACAGGTACAAAATTAAAATTTAAAAAGTATGATGGTAAGGTGTGTAAAGGATACAAAAGATTAGTCAGAACATTTAGGTTTTTCCCAAGTTCTTTAGCTAAATCTGTTTTCAGATATATGCCATAAATACCAACCTAAATTAAAGGTTGTTTTTGTGGCTTAACTACATTTTGAGAAGAATCAAAGCTAAAATGGATGTTCCTGTAATTAGATGCATAATAGATGGTAATTACCTGGTAGAACTCTAGATGACAAGAGAGAAATATTTAAGATAATAGAAAGGAAAGGGACTATTATTGAGGACCGCCTAGATTCTTGCTAGCAGGCCACCTACCTCTAAGACTGATTCTGATTTTTGTTTTCAGAATTCTCTTAACACCTACAGAAACTGAATAAACATGAGCATTCATGATGTAAGGTTTCCATGAACTTGACTGCAGTCTCTCATGGCAGCAGATATTTTTATTGTCTATGCATTTCTTGCCCAATGGACATTTCTGGAAAAGAGACAGAGTACTAGGTTCTCTTCCAGTTAGTCTCAGAATCTCTTTTTTTTCTCTGCTGATTTTAGGTCATTGGGTCTTTAGCTTCCAAATTCAACTTTTCCAATTAATATTTAAATCATTTTAAAATTTCTGTAACACTTTGTAGGATTTTTAACTGTGCTATACGGAGTATTATAAATATATACTGAAATTGCTTAACTAGCCTGAAGTTGAGAGATAATTACAACTCTTGCTACATATATAAGATAAACATAATATGGTTAATTTTATAACGTGAATTTATTGGCATTACTAGGCACATAGTATACATCTATAAAGCGAGTTTCCTCATGTCCTTAGAGTTAAACTCAGAGTATGGGTGTATGCATAAGTGTGTTTGATTTTGCATATATTATGCAAGTTTTATTCTTTTCAAATAGCTGCATTTTATTTTTTGGAGAACAAAGTATTTTTTGTGTGCATCTTATTATAAAATTGTTTTGTTTTCAGGCAAAAAAAAATGTCAAAGAGAAGGAAGCAACCTCATCATTTGTTAATATGATGGAGAATATAACACAGACATCTCTTTATACATATATATCATGTGAAATCACAATTAATTTAATAATGAACCCTTTTATAATGGGCTTGTCTTACATTTTAGCAGACATGGGTGAAATTCCATACTAAGAATTTAATTTAAGCCAGTGTTTCATTCATGTCCAATAACTCTTGGAAAATACACCAGCTATACATCCCATTTCATCCTTATCTTCATTTGAAAAATAATGTTTAATTTCTCCACAGAATCACCAATGGTGTATTGAAACGCCTACCTAATAAAGAAAACCATTTGGTAGGAATATAAAAATCATCAGATAAATGTCAATCCGTGACTCTATAAACATTAGATCTGTCCTGAAAGTGTGTACTGATGGAGTCAGTTCTGACAGCTAAGAGGACTCACTGAATATCCTTTCCTGAGAAACATCACTCATTAATATTTACATTTCTCTTGACAGCACAGTCGCTGCAAGCATAGGTTGGATAAATATAGCCTGCACTTGGCAAATATACAAAGACATAGGCCTGCAGTTGTCTAAGAATCCAAATACTTTGGGTAAGAATATGGCCTTGAGTGTTCCTGTGGACTCCATGGAGCTTGGACCTCAAGGGCGGGGTGGGGGAGAGTGGGGAGGGGGTTCCATGACACTTATTTAAGGCAGGAGGCATTAACTTGTGATAGAAAAAGAACAAAGGATAGCTTAATTCCCATTTCCTCCCCCATTTTTTCCTCCCTATTTTTTTTTTTTTTCTGCTGTAAGCAGGGACTAAAAATAAATCTGGTCAATAAAGGGCAGGTAAAATTGGAGGGGTTGCTATAGGAACGCACAGGGTGATGCTGAGAAATAACCACTCTAATTTATACCGTGTTTTCATGTTTTATTTCCATTGTAGTTAAACTCAACTTTAAAAGACATTCCTTAAGAAAGAGGCTACTTGAAATTCAGGAGGTCCATTCTAAAAGAATTTTGTATACGAACTTTAAAAATAATAAATCCTAAATCTGAGTAGAGCTCCAAGCAAAAAAAAATGGGTATTTTTTTTCAATTTATCCCATTACATTTTAATGCATTTTGACTAAAATCATTTTTGCTGGTGAAAGACCTGGGCATGCATTTTAATGGTGATGAAAGCATGAGTAATGAGGAGCTCTGCCTGAAGCTGCTTCTCCCCGACTGCTCGCCTCCACTCTGTTAGGCAGCATCTATATTCCAACCCTGAGACCCTCCTCATCCCAAATTCTCTTGAATTATCCCACTTAGAACCTATGCTCTCTTTAAATCTTGTTAGTTTGTGGGGGTTTTTGTGTTTTGGTTTTTTTTGAAAGGTGACAGACCCTGCTGCCTGATTTCTGGCCTCCTCTTGGTAAGTCCAGCATAACCACTCGAGGCATTTCAGATTAACATTCCAAAATAATTTCACATCTACCAGACCCATGGCAGGATGGGGTGACTGCCATCACAGCCACGGGAGCATGTTCTGGAGGGGAGGGGAGTTTTATTCATGACTCAAAGCCTTGTATGGGGGACAGTGCTTGGCTCAACCAAAGCCTGCTGTTCATTTTCATGTGTCCAATGCATCAGCTACGTCAATTTTCTCCCCCCCTCCCCCCATCCCCAAATTGTGGGTGGAGCACATGATCCATTTATCCTCAAAATAAGAGTGCAGGAGCAGTTTTAACCAACTGATCAAAAAGTCCCACATATCAGGAAACAAGCTCTTTTATAAAATCACACCAATGACATGGCTAGATGCTAGAGTCTGTTGCTTCCTTCTCGGGTAAGTCTGAGGCAAAGGTCAAATGTTCGTTCATTTCTCATTTTTAAAAAATTAAATAGGAATGTTTTACGGTTGATGGGGGAGAAACAGTAGTTAATCCAACAGTCTTATTGCTGCATTGGAGCCAGTACAGGAAAGTGGTTTTCACTATAGCACCTAGCTGCAGCAGGGGGTGTTACACTGAAAGAAGCAAGAGGGAAGACAACCCCCAAAAGATAAAAGTCACACCAAAATATTTTAAAATGTAAAATGACTTACATGAGAGGGGTCAGTAATTAATATACATGCAACATTCTGCTTTTTATTATGAAACAATCAAGAACAGATTACTCACTCAGGGTCAAAGACTCAAAAGTTCAGTACTAGTTTATCCTGCCAGGAAGCTATTTAAATGATGGCTTTTCAAGAGCTTTTAATCATGACTGTATATGTATGTGTCTGAGAGTAGGTGGGAAAGGAGCATAAAAGCAATTTCTGTGCCACGTGTTCCTTACCAAATAGCAAAGCAGTTTAGACCCAAGGTTATGTTTGTCAAATATCCAGTACTTGCTCTACTGAAGCACCTAGTAAAAATTAAATAGCATTGCCTACTTTCGGGTAAAATTGCACATATAGTTCTGGAATGTATTCTAAAGACTTTTCCAAGGACTAAAGCAAACAACTGAGAAAAAACCTTGGACTGATAAATAATGTTGTTTTCCAGAAATACAGATGTTTAGAGCAGAAACACTTCTTCCAAAAACCCCACAGGAAAACCCACGACCATAAAAAACATAAAATGTGTCATTCCAGAACATATTTCAAATGTGTATAAGACCCAGTTTAAAGCTGGATAATCTTTTCAAATTGATGTCAAGGAGAGTTGGGGGAAGGAATGGATGAGGGGATTTGAACCTTTAAAGGCAAATGGGACCAGTTTATAAATGATACCTTTCATCTCCAGAGCTGTTAGCTGGAGGGCAATGTGTATGTTTAATCTAAAAAAAAAAAAAAAAGTTCTACAGAATAAAGGTTCCAGTTAACTAACAGCATAAAATACTGTGCTTTCTGAGTCAAACCATCTTGTCCTTTTAACTGTGCTGAATGTGGCTAATCACAAAAAGCACACATTCTGTTTGTCTTGAGAGGAGCACTGGCATTTTCTAACTTCTATCACTGCTGACTACACAGAAAAAAATAACTAGTTTAGAACTAACGAATTGGCTCGTGTGCGTGTACAATTATTTACTATTTACAATTTCTGCTGAAAGCTTTTCACTCCTTAATCACCTGTGGGAAGCTGTAGTCAGTGGAGTTGCCAATAAGCATTTCCAGTTCCTTGAGCACCCAGGTGGCCTTCCCACCACCACCGCGGAAGGAAAGGCAGCTCTGTCGGGGTTTGACATAGCCCATAAACAACTACCCATATTCAGAACCAAGATACAGAGTCACGAGAGTCAGAGAGATGGACATAACACCGCCCTTCCTCTTCTTTAACCTGCTATTGGTTCCTGTGGCTTCGGTCAACAGGCAAGTGTGATCACTTTTGAATCACACAGAGACTCCTCCATCCCAGCCGCCAGCCCTCCCTCTGCAGGAGCAGCATGGAGGCTCGAGGGGAAATGTGTGCATCCTGAGACCAGTTGGCTTCCAAAGGAAAAAGAGAAAGAAAGTCTGAACAGTATAGGCTCAACCGCTCCCAAACTCTCCAAGCAGATAAATCATTTCTTGAGGGTTAAGTCAGTGACTCAAAAGGCCAGCTCTGGTGCTCTCCCTGAACCAAGAAAAAAGTGATCCCCTCCGCTCCAATGTGAACACCTTTCCCCACCTAATTTGCTGCTGAATAAAAAGTGTTCCAATGGAAACTCAAAAGTCTGAAATAATTAATTTGCCTTGGTAGGTTTTTAACTTAATACTGAGAAGTGATTTAAACATTAGAGAAATTTAGCTCATTAATTTATAATATTAAGCCATCTTTCCACTACCACAAATACTTTTATTATTAGCCTTATCTAATAACGGGTACAGGATTTTTTTTTATATTTTCACAGTCTTGATATCATTACTCTGAGCTAAAAAGCAATAATCATATACACACACAAAGACACTATGTTTCAGGTTGCTCTGTCCATTTTATATGTATCAATATTTTTTAAAACAAAAATACAGTACAGCAAAACTTTTGGGTACACAAAGCTTACCTTGTCCTTAGACTGTCTGCTAGGCCACCTCCTTACATGCAAAGGCCATTGGGGACCTTTTTAGGCTGTTCAAATATGTTTTTGACTAATTTTTCAATTGATAAAAATAAAAGTTTAGATGAATTATACTTAATGAGATGCTGAATGGAAATGCTTAGAACCTTTAAGTATGTTTCCAAATGCGTTGGTCTAGCCAACACTGTTCATAAAAAGAAAATATGAAATAAAGAAGGACAAAGTTTCTGAGTCCCAATGATCCTCACATCAAAATAGAATAAATAATCAGAACTACATTGCCATACTCCTAATGTGCTACATTCAGAGTGAGCTTGTGTCAATTAGATGGACGATTAAGTTGATCAGAATGAGCAATTTACTCTTCCCTTGTATTAGGTGTATTTGGGAAATAATCACTGAGTACTTCCTGCCAGGTTCTGGGGATACAAAGATAAATAACCCAATAACCCAAGGAATTGAAGGTGTTTATGAAGTAGCTAAGAAGATTAGTTTTTTTTTACCAAGTGATCTTTAAATATTTGTCATAAAAAAGACAAGCAATATTGTGGTTTTCTTTGTTCAGTGTAAAGATGGAAGTTTCTGAAAGAAAAAGAAAATTACATCAGACCAGGGGCATCATGAAAAACAATCCTGAAACAAGTAGCATTTTAATTATATTTTGAAGGAAGAGTAAGATTTGGATCAATAGAGAGAAGTGGTAAAATAATCCAGGTGGGAGTAGAGATGAGAACTCTGTAAGCCAAAAAAATGAGATGGATATAAACCTGATGTCTAATCTGGCTTCCCCAGGAATCAGTATGAGTTTGAGGGCTTATCATAATGCTAGGGGCCCAGTGCACGAATTCATGCATGGGTGGGGTCCCTCTGCCTGGCCTGCGATCGGGGCCAATTGGGGCTGGCTGGCCAGGGGGAGGGACAGCAGGAGGTTGGCTGTGAGAGCACACTGACCACCAGGGGGCAGCTCCTGCGTTCAGCGTCTGCCCCCTGGTGGTCAGTGCACATCATAGCTATCAGCTGATCATTCAGTCGTAATGATCACTTAGGATTTTAGTATATGTGCTGCCGAAGCGAGCACAATGATCACTTAGGATTTTATATAGAGAGATTTTATTAGGGCATACAATACCAGGAAACAGGAGAAAGGGGTTGAAAGCTGTGAAGCAAGGAAGGTGGAAGAGCCCATTTAAGGATACATTTATAACTGGTTCTGCTAAATACAACCAATTGCTCCATACTTGGGAATACTTCCCCATACACCCAACTTTATTTCAGAACCAGTTGTCAATGGGTGGAAAAAGGGAAATATGGGAAATTTTTCATAATGGCTTCCAGTGATCAAAAATCCTCTCCTTATGATATTAACTCCTCAATACTTCCAGGTCAGACATGGGTGAGTGTGGACACCCAATAGGATCCCATTGTAGCACCAACAATAAAGTCTCAGGGCAATTATCTTCAATATTAAATTCAATTTTAGGAAGCCTACTCTACTGAAATGAGCAAATTGGAGATGGGGCTGGGATAAGGAGACTAGAAACAGGAGTGTATGTTGTCCTGCCTTTATTCAGCTGAGAGGCTGCATAAACCAGGAGCAGGGCTTGACAATGGGACTGATAAAGGTATTAGGCTAAGAGTAAGGGGACCTGGATTCTAGTCTATATTCCACTCCTGACTCACTTTCTGACTCAGACACATGAGGTCACTTATCTGAGGCTCAGCTTTCTTGCCTGTAAAATTAGATCATTGAACTCGCCCTGTTTACCTCATGAAATTATGAGACTCAAAAGACAAAGTATTGGGAAGCCTTTGTAAAAGCCTTTTTGCCAGAATGTATGAACCAACGGAGTAGTGCTGTTTTTACTGTTACTTCATCTAGATTTATAGAGGTTGAAAGTCCAACACCAGAAAGAATCTTTAGGTCTACAGCCTAAGCTTCATGTAAATATAATCTGCTCACTAAAATTGAGGCAATTACCTAAATGATTAGAAACTCCAGCAACTAAAACAACCCATGATGAAACAAAAATTCCTCTGTTGAAGAAAGAATATTGTTTTCAGTTGAGCTCTCTAGATTGCTTATAATAAACAAATTCCCTAACGTTTAAGCTCTCAATCACAATTTGTTTTGTAAGTAAAAAATGTCTTAATCTATAATTGCAGAAATTTAATGACTATTGCTTTGTCTACACTAGCAAAACTAAATTTTTAAAAATGAGATAATCATTTAGATAATGAAATCCTTAAAACCCCATTACACCCATTCATCTTAACTTTAAGCCAAAAAAAAGTCCTTTACCGAAATTACCAAGATAATGACTTCAATGTGCACTTAGCAAGCAAGCATAGATCTCCCTCTATTTATCTCTGTTAGCTACCTTGGATCACTAGGGCCATTCTGCCACAGCTTTGTATTAAACTGCCTCCACCGCCTTCTTAATTCCCACCTCTAGGCATTGGAAAGATTCTAGACCATGAATGTAATTTCCAAATAAACAGTAATACCAGCAACTTCTTTCTCTGGTTTTAACAACTACTAGACATAAAATTTGGTCTCTGTAAAGAAAATAGTGCAAAGTCCTCAACAGGGGGACCCGTAATAACTGAGACATTCTGACTTATTGCTGATTCATGACACAATTGATTTTTGTTCTAGTTATAGTTCTGGTACTTCAATGAATTAGTTGTCATCTTGGGCAAGTAATATAACTTGTCTGAACCCGTTTCAGCAACTGTTAATACACAGATTAGAGTAAACAATCTGTAAGACATTCTCTGATATTGAGTAATTAATAAAACAGCAATATGAAATGGCTTTCCCATAAATTTGACCTGTTTTGATTAAGGTCTAACCAATCAAATCTGACACTATAAAATAGTATAAGAGCAACCACCACAGCTAAAGTAGTCCATACTAATCTGGACAAAACTTGCTGGAGTTGGTTGCTTACTTCTTATATTCCTGATTCTGAAATGTCTATGGTAGAAAGCATGTGTGTGATTAAAACAAAATACCTGACATTACAAAAGCCAAATGTAGAAAATATGCCCTGTCCCTACTGCTCAATGCAAAATAATCCCAGATACATGCAGGAATATAGCATCTTGGCCTATTTCCTGTAGCTAATTCCACTTCCTACAAGTCTTTCTTATCTTTTGGTACCAGGTAGTCCAAGTCAGCCATATGATTCTCTTACTGAGTGAGTGCCTTTATTTCTAGTGCTTACCAAAGTCCATTCTTTTATCAAAGATTTCCTGCTCTCTTTACCTCGTTTTCTATTTCACCCTGATTTCTTATCTCAGTAAGATTCTTTCAACTTCATCTTTAGTGGTCACTCCTAATTATTAAACAAACAAACAAACAAATAAAACACAACTATATATTTTGTCTTGTTTCAGAAATAATTTAGGACATCTCATGAAGAGACAGAGTCGAAAAATGAAATACGTTTTCACTTGTGAGGAAAGTTGAAGCAATGAAAAAACTAAAGGCAATAAACATGCGGGTGCCAGGAGGTAGGTTAACAACATTTACGCCATAAAATCCTATGCACATAGTAAAGGGAGATCACAAATTTGTCACTCCCTTTCTACCAGTCAGCA
>NW_006285040.1:2745935-2756749 GCF_000327345.1 Myotis davidii
GTGATAGATTGTGCATTACTGAGAAAATTGTTTCTCTCAACCAAGTTTTTAATAGCTATTGTGTGGCAGTACAGTTAAGATGATCTGCTCAAATGTGCACCTGAAGTGCAGGATGACAGTTAAATGACCAGCCAAATATTTTACCAAGTTGCCAAGCCATGAGTAGAACTGCCATTCTTTTATGAAAACAGAGTTGATTAACAGTGGAAAGTGCTTATGTGATAGGCCAAGATGCGCATGCTCTGAGGGGACTTACAGGAAACTCCACCAGCAAGGAAAAAAGATCTCCAGTAGAGTGGTTAGTTACCATATCACACAGACCACAAGGCAAGTGAGAGCCCCAATTCCACACCACAAAACAGAATTGTAATTTAAGTCTGCAAAAATTTTAAAACAACTAAAACCAAACAATCTACCTTGCCTATTAAATAATAAATCAAATCTTCAGAAAGCATTTATTTTAAGGCTAAAGCTTTGAGAAATACAACTTCTTGATATGCCTTAAAGATAAAATTGTTGAAAGCTGCATTCCTAGTCATTCATTTGATGAGATGCCCTGTCATATAGCAGTATTATCACTTATACACCAGTTTGAAACTGAAGGTCTGTTGAAACAAACATGACACCTTAGTTTTGAAAGAGTTGATATGGTCTTCTCCTATGAAGCCTGGTATGAGAACCTGGCCATCCACACATAAGAAAATGCTTGGCTTCTAATATTTGAGAGTATGTGTGTTGGCACAATCTTTTTTTATAAGCATTCAGTTATCTTTTTTATATCTTGTCGAACAACCTCCAAAACCCTAAGCTTTTTTAAAAATAAAATATTTTATTGATTTCGTGCAGAGAGGAAGGGAGAGGGATAGAGAGTTAGGTCTTTTTTATATCTTGTCCAACAACCTCCAAAACCCTAAGCTTTTTTAAAAAGAAAATATTTTATTGATTTCTTGCAGAGAGGAAGGGAGAGGGATAGAGAGTTAGAAACATCAATGAGAGAGAAACATTGATCAGCTGCCTCCTGCACACCTCCTACTGGGGATGTGCCTGCAACCAAGGTACATGCCCTTGAACAGAATTGAACCTGGGACCCTTCAGTCTGCAGCAGATAATCTATCCATTGAGCCTAACTGGTTAGGGCTAAGCTTTTTAATTTATTTTTTTCACCTCCATAGACTCCCTACAAAAATAGTTTGGTACATAATAAATCAACAATAAATACTTACTGAATTATAAATATATCTCCAGGTAAGACATTCATAACTTACTTCACTAAAAATCATCATTATTATATATCATAGCCTGCCTTTCTAGATTAGTGGTACAATTTTTAAAAATCACTTGATAAAAAAGTATATTCCTTGGCCCTCACTTAGGAATTATGATTGATTCAGTTGGCAGTGGTTTTCCAATGTCTGCCTTTTAACAATCATTCAGGGAATTTGCATGCAAGAGATCGAAAAATTAAAGTTTGAAAAACACTGCAATTGATGTTAATGTAAGTTCTCTCTGAACATCATTGGCCCAAGGTCTTAGCACATATTTAGTTCCCACCCATAATCAAAAGACAGTGGAGGTCAATAAGCTCTAAAAAATCATGTTAATGCTATCAATTACTCCTCAAGTTGATAACTTACAAAACAGAGGTCAATAATGGAATACCTGTGTCAAAAATCTAAGCTTCCTTTGTAAAAACCTGCCTGAAAAAATTAGGCTTCTAATTTATAAAACAAAGCATGTTAGAAGGAAAAAATGGTAAACTAGTAAGCCTGTAACTTGGGATAATTAAAGGGTATACCCATCTAAAACGAAAGCTTATCTACATTCTGCGTTTATAAGCAAGTACTATGGTAACGCCACAAAAGGCTGCCTGGGATCCACATATTTTAGGGTAAGATTTACTTTGTTTTGTTTTGCTTCTTAATTTAATTTTCAAATCACCTCTGGGGTAATCTAATGATTCTAATATGAACACTGTTAAGGCAGAAATTACTACTCCTTTAATTTTAGGGGCCAGGTAACAAGGATCTGACAATACCATTAGTTAGAGGTAGCTATAAGAAGGCAATGAATGCCCTCCCAGTGGTCGGCAAACTCATTAGTCAACAGAGCCAAATATCAACAGTACAACGATTGAAATTTCTTTTGAGAGCCAAATTTTTTAAACTTAAACTATATAGGTAGGTACATTGTTATTAACTTAATTAGGGTACTCCTAAGGCTTAGGAAGAGCCACACTCAAGGGGCCAAAGAGCCGCATGTGGCTCACGAGCCACAGTTTGCTGACCACGGCAACCGGTTTAGCTCAGTGGATAGAGTGTCTGCTGCCGACTGAAGGGTCCCAGGTTCAATTCCATTCAAGGGCATGTACCTTGGTTGCGGGCACATCCCCAGTACGGGGTGTGCAGGAGGCAGCTGATCAATGTTTCTCTCTCATCGATGTTTCTAACTCTCTACCCCCCTCTCTTCCTCTCTGTAAAAAATCAATAAAATATATTTTTTTTAAAAAGAAGGCAATAAATGTCTTTGGAAAGGCAACTCCGATGCAATGAGTTTTCCTATGTTGCAATTATATGAAGTTAAACAGTTTGTCTGGTTGCATCATTTATTTACTCAGATACTTGTTAAATTTTTAAATATCACAAACTCGGGTGCTTAGATTTCAAAGGTGAATTTCTACATTCAAGAGCTTACATTCTGTGACTCAGTTAGTTATAATAATAACGTACTGATATAGAAACACAAGGCATTGTGAAAATACCTACCCAAGAGGGACTGTATCTCAGGCTCAAAGAAAGGAGGAAATCTCTTAAAACATCTCTACAAGAGGTGAGGCATAAGTCTGAAATGAAGAATAAAAGTTAGGTGGGAGTAGAGCAGCGGTTCTCAACCTGTTGGTCGCGACCCCTTTGGGAGTTGAACGACCCTTTCACAGGGGTCCCCTAAGACTATCAGAAAACACATATATAATTACATATTGTTTTTGTGATTAATCACTATGCTTTAATTATGTTCAATTTGTAATAATGAAATTGGGGGTCACCACAACATGAGGAACTGTATTAAAGGGTCGCGGCATTAGGAAGGTTGAGAACCACTGGGGTAGAGGAAAGCAACAAAGGCACTTCACACAGGGAACGGATGCATAAAGGGAGGAACAGCATGTAGATTCATGGTGCTACATGAGTGCTATGTTATTGGAATACAGCTTAAGAGTAGATAAGTGGTAATAGACAATTGGCTGGAAAGTCATGAAGGGGCCAGATCATAATATATGTTATCCTATAAGCCTTTGAATTGTTAGAATCAGACACTGGGACCCTCAACAAAACAAGAAAGCATTGCAAGGACAATATATTAGGAACCAAGGCTATTTTAATTAGGAAAGTATGACATCAGGAAAATTTTTTTCATTTATGAATTTTGACTCCCAAGAGAGGTAGATAATTAAGGCAATTGGTTTTATTTTTTAAAAAATATATTTTATTGATTTTTCACAGAGAGGAAGGGAGAAGGATAGAGAGCTAGAAACATTGATGAGAGAGAAATATCAATCAGCTGCCTCCCGCACACCCCCCACTGGGGATGTGCCCGCAACCAAGGTACATGCCCTTGACTGGAATCGAACCTGGGACCCTTCAGTCCGCAGGCCGACATTCTATCCACTGAGCCAAACCAGTCAGGACCCAATTGGTTTTATTACTACAATGTGCAAATATATAATTTGCAAATATATATATACTGCTGTTTAGTAGAAAATGACAGAATCATGAATTGTGATGATCAATCTTGGCTATTTCTCATCCCTAGTCCTTCCTATTTATATAAATGAGTAGGTAACTACAATAAATGCTAACTAGCCATCTTTATTCTAGGACTTTCCAAATCAAAAAGAAAAAAAAATCAGCAGCCTACCAAAGCATATTTTGTGGAACGATTGGGTCAAACTTAGGAAAAGATAAAAGCATTTTCATAGTCATTGGAAGACTTAATATTTTGAAATGCTCTAGCAATAAAATTTCAGGATTATATAACCTGACAGCCCCTCCCATCCCTGTGTCTTCATGATTGTACTTTAGCAACATTATGTATTATTACCCCACTCATTTTTTTTAGTTTTCCATCATTTCTATTCAAATTAGAACAACTGAAAACATATTAAATTGAAAAATATCTCTTTGAAGAACCATTAATTTTTAAAGGAAATTAGGTGGAGACAATCCACAATTAGAAAAGCAGTAGGTATGCATTAAAGGGCATTTGTCCTCCAGATTTATCTTTCACTCATGAATGACCTCATCATAGAAAGAAATTAGCATAATCTATATCAATAATTTGCTTCTGTGATGTGTGAAGAAAATAAAGGCGACTGCAATAAATTAAAGGTGCCTTTATGACTGCATTTTATCAGCTTATTTACCCTTATTTTTATTTAGAACTACACAGTCACATTAATAGAGTTATGAAAGCAGCTCGTAGGCTGAAGCCCTAGTAGTTTGTTGTCCAGGCGGAATGGCCCTGTCTTATCTTATGAGCGAGCAGGAAGGCTGTGCCGAACTTGCTAACTGTAGCACTTTCCTGACTGCTGAGAGGCAGCTTCCATTCCTCTAGATTCCCAAGCTTGAGATCCCCTAAGGCGGGTTGCTATCTTTTGTGTAAACTGGTCAATCACTTTTTTGCCAAACAAATTCACTTGATTTGTCTTTGAAAGTGACCTTTCACCTTGTAATCATCCACATTCTCCTCCTGCTTAATTTTTTTTTTTTTTACTTTACTAGAGAGCATTTTAGAGTATTTGTCATAAAAAAGAGCCACATAAATATTAATGCATTGATAGTGTTATGGCTTTTCAAACCTATATATCATTTCATGGATTTTAAGAGCTACAAAATTTACTGACTGCATAGGAAAGATGGGTATAATGGACTTACAGAAATGCCCCAAATGCAATAAAATATCTTAATTATTAATCCCGTGGAAGTCAGTATGGCCCTGTTTAGATGCTGCATTTTCTGAAACAACCTTGGAATTTTATTTTTTACTAACAAAGATAAAATTTAGGATGTCAGATAAATAAAATGAGCACTCTAATTTTTAAAGTGTAAAGTTAATCTGGAGATAAGTATTACAAAGTAAACAAAACATAAATTAGGGCCTATCTAGAGGGACAAAAGTATTTTGGAGATATATCCATGAACATAAAGCTTCATGGATATATCTCAACTCCTGTTGGCTGTGTTTTCTCACTCTAACCCCTACCTGGGACCAAGAGGTCAAAGGTCAACAAAGTAAATATTGCCTTATACTTCTAAGACAACTCCAAAATAAATTTTTTGGATAAAAAATAAAGTCACATTTAAGGAGCATTCAACATAACCTAAAAGGGATGAAAACAGCTACTGGGAGACACTCTTTACTTGTAGCACAAAAGAAGGGGGAGGTTCTGTATAGTACAGGTGCTATGATTAAATACAGAATTTTCTATATTTCACTGCATACATATGTATAAAACAGTCAATTTAATCAGTGACATCATCATGTAGCTAATGAAAGGGCAAGATGCACAGGAAAAAGAAAATAGATAAATTGGTTATTTCTTCTTTTAGAAGTGTTTGCTAAGTACCGACAATGGGGACTGCATTGCACCCGGCACTGTATGAGACACGAAATGAAAATACTGAGCTCCTACTCTTGGTGAACTTAAAACAGTGTTCAGTGAGACAAAGCAAATGTGAAAATATATACCTAGAGATCACAAACTAGTTAGCATTCTGTCAGGTAAGGGTATAACCTACATTGGCAAAGGCGAGTCAAGAAGGTTGCCTGGTGTAGGGACTTGTTAACTTTGATTTTAATAGAAATGATATTAATGTGTTAGGGAAGAAGAAACTAGACAATACTGAGCAGGAAAATGCAGCCTGAGGCAAGCCAGAAGATTAAGAAGTAATGAGATATTTGAGATTGCAGAAGGCACAAGTCAACTTAGATGAAGCATTGAATAAGGCTCTCGTTTTGGCCTCAAATGGATGGAACGAAGACACACGAGTCTTCGAGTGGCAATATGACAGTATTTCATTAGTAGTTCTCTCCCCACTACCTCCATATTATAATAGTATTTTTAGAGCACAAGTCATAGGCAACGTCCTATGCTATTACATTTATATATATTATCCCATGTAAGATCATATCGCTTCTATGAAATAGGTATTCCATCCTCCTGTAACAGATAAAGAGTCTGAGTTTTAAAAATTATAAATTTAAAATTGTATAGCAAACAACTTAGGTTGGAGGTAAGGAAACTTCATCTAAATTTTCCAAAAGCTTTTCTCAAAGTATGTATCATTGGGCAAATTACTTAAATTCTTAACTTCAAACTTATGCTTGAAGGAATTACTTAAGTTTCACTATCTCCCTTCCTCATTCATTCTTTAATCTCCTCTCTAAACAAACAGAGCATCAGGGTATGGAATTCTCTCTTGGAGAAAATCCTTAGATATGGGGCCAAAGTCAAATGAACATCAATAGAACATCAATATAATCAGTGCTTCTGCAAAAGACAACGCAAAAGAAAAAGGAACAGTTAGAATAGAATATGCAAAAATAAACCAGAACAAATTTCCATGTAATTTATTGTCTAAATTCCTTTTCTGAGTAGGGATCTAGAACCAGTTGCTATTGCTTCACTTAAGGACCCCAACTGACATAAACTGACTATAGAAAATAGTAAAGTAATAAATTCTGAATTGGAGGACGGAAACTTCTAAGATGATATATCTGTCTACCTAGCAATCTCAAGAATCAACTAAAAAATATTAGAAAGAATAATAGGAGTCATTAAAATGTAATCATGTTCACATATAAAAATGAACCATGTAAGTGCTATAATAGAAAGTATTCCATTTACAATGGTACTGTCAAAGAAAAATACAATGCATTGAAATAAAGATAATGTGCAAGGTATTGAGAAACTATAAAATATACTAAATAACAAAATTATACTTAAGTAAATGAAAAGATATAATGTGTCCTTTGTTAGAAAGACTATAAAAGTATTACTTCACTCCAAGCTAATATATATATAAAATGTGATTGTAATGAAGTACCAAAAAGTAAAATTCTATCAAGTTCCTATTTGAAAAAGAAGTGGGAAATATTTCTTAAAATTCTGAGAAAAGAAATTGGATCAAAATGAAATAATCCTACTAAATATTTAAATATCTACAAATAATATAACCTGTGACATATTAATATATTAAAGGTGCATTATGTCAACATAGTAAAGCACTTTGGAGCTTTAGAGAGAAAAAAATGGCCTAATGGATCAGAATAGAGGCTAAAGTAAATTCTAATAAATGTGGGATTTTGATTAACTATAGAGATGGCATTGTAAACCAGTGGGGTACCTGGAAAACAGTTGCCATAGGAACTGTGTAAATTGAGTTTTGCTCTAATTTCTATATTAGTTTTCTGAGGCTACCATAACAAATATTCATGGACAGGGTGATTTAAATAACAATGATCTATTTTCTCACCATTCTGACTCTGGCATGTTGCTTCCATGTCTCAAAGCTACAGTGAATCATGCTGCAATGAATATGGGAGTACAGATATCTCTCAGAGATACTGATTTCATTTCCTTTGGCTATATACCCAGAAGTAGGAGTACTGGATCATAGGGTAGTTCTATTTTTAATTTTTTAAGAACTGCTATCCTGTTTCCCATCATTGCTGTACCAATTTACATTCCCACCAACAGTGTATAAGGGTTCCCTTTTCTCTACATCCACGCCAACATTTGTGATCTCTTGTCTTGACAACAAGGGATTTTTCTGGCAACCACAGAAGCTTGAAAAAAGCAAGAAAGGGCCCTTCAGGGAGGAGAAGGCCTGCAGACACCTTGGTTTCAGATGTCTGGACTCCAGAACTGAGACAATAAATTGCTATTGCTTTAGGGCTCGAAGTTTGTAGTACTTTGCTATCCCTAAGAAACTAATATAGAATTCTATTAAAAATTGCATTTATTTACTACAAATTGGATTCATTTACTATTTTTAAATAGAAAAGGATTTCTCTAAACAGAACATGGGCATGTTTATCACCTTAATTGTGGTAATGGCTTCATGAAAGTATGCATATGCTTAAAGTCATCACATTGCAGACATTAATTATATCCAGTTTTCCCATTTATCAATTATACCTCAATAAAGCTGTGTTGTTTTTTGAAATCTAGAAAGTAAAAATTCTCCACATGGCAGGAAGAATACAATCAAAAGAATAATGATAATGAAAAATACTGGCAACACATATGACAAAGGATCATTTTCTTTAATTACCAAGAACCCATAAAAATGATTAAGAAAAAGTTGAATAATACAATAGGAAATGATGACAATGTGACTTCTCATATTGTGGGACATGTTGTGGAACAAAAATATGAAAAATGCCAAAAATGTGCTAAAATATGGTGTCATTAAAATAATGCAAAATAAAACAGGATACTATTCTTTTCATCTATCAGAAAGACATTGTTATAATGTTGCTTGCGAACAAATTGTAGGTAAATTGGCAATCCCTTACATTCTTGGTGGAACATAAGTTGCAGTTTAACTTTCCATTTACTTGCTTTACAAACTGTAAAAAAGAAAAAAATAATAAAGGCAATCTTTTCCTCCTGTACTTCTTTGCACTCCTGAACGTAGAGCAAGCATTTTAACTGACAAGCCTTTGAATTTAATTCATCATTGGATTGACGCACCCTTAAAATTTGGCATCACCAACTAATCAAGAATGCTCCAGTGGGTCTTTCCACATCACCACCCATTGAGATGAGAGAAACTAATGTGAAGAAATAGTACTTCCTTTTAAAGTTCTGGTCTAGGAAGTCACTTTATAAACTATGGAACAAGAACTCTGTACCATACATAAAAATAGCATAGTCGCCAACCCCAACACTGGCCTTAGAATTAGAAGAGACCCATTTTATAACGCTGCTGTTGGTGACTATGTCAGCAAACAACCATGGGGAATTCGGATTCCTAACTTTTCAAACAGAGACTGTCTTTATCATCACTCACTCTAACACGTCTGCCAAGCAAGGTGGAAAGATGTAAGGGAGGGCGGATGTTTAGATAAGTTAAGGTAAATAATGTACTCCATATCACATGTGATGGATGATGGGTAGGAGCTCAAGTTGTAGGCCAGGGGGCTCTGGCTTTACCGGTATATCCCATCTCTGGAGTGACTCAGTATTTCGGCTACAGCAACTGTTTCTCTGTGTGTCTGTTTCCCCATCTAAGTAGGGGGAAATCCTGGCCTCTTTGTAAGGATGTTCTCATTGTTAAATGAATTGAAGCTGGTGCTCAGCACAGGATCTGAGAGGAAGTCAACACTTTTTAAATGTTGGTCATAGAAAATTACATTAGAAACCCACATGCAAGCTAGTTGTTTTGTTTTCTGCAGTATCAGCTATAACACATGAACACATACCCTGAACAAGTCCAAGAGAGCATGCATTAAATTTTCAATGTAGCTGGCTGCACGTTTGGAACAAAAATGATTATTTCAAAAGGAACACACATGCATATTTAAATGAGGTTAGAAATACATTATGTGTTGTGTTTTCTACATATTGGACCCACTTGCACTCCAAAAAGCACATTTTAACTTCTCGCATGGAATATGTGAGACTTTGGTTACCAAGATTAAAAAACCCCAAAGTATCTCATATTTCAGCACGGGGTTGTCCATTTCACTTACAGCTCATTCATGGCGACATGTTAGGTGCTCTAGGAATCCCCTGGATCTCAGTGACGTGATCAAGGCTGCTGGGTTTCAACAGCACCAGCTCCCTTACTTGTTTGCACATTTTCTTCGTGTCCCCTGCTGATTTTGCACTCCTGTAGGATGTGATGTCCTGAAAATCTGATAGACTTAGAAGCCTTTTTTTTCCCCTTCAGAACCAGCAACATGCAGGACAGGACCCCTCACCCTCAAAAAGGCCTCCCTAAAGTGAGTTTTACTCTATACTGATAGATGTTTAAAAAGTGAAATAATAATTATTTATTTTACCTCTTCCTAAGACACATTCATTTAGGGTGAAAAAGGCTGTATTAGTCCACCCACATGAACCCGCGGGCTGCCAACAAGTAGAACTGCGATGTCCGATGCTGTGATCCCTCTGAGAGTGACCAAGGACACAGACTGTGTTCAAGAGCAGAGGAGTTTAGGGGCCCATGGAGCCCCTTCATTTGCATCTATCGTTTTATGTGTATGCACATCACTTTCATCAGTTATTCAGAAAGGTTCTTCATCTAAAAATGATTGAAAACCACAGTTACATAGAATACACAAATTCCAATGTATTTTAGAGCTTTCAACCAATTGAAGTCTGACAGTGCTTATCACTCAGTCCCAGAGCAGATAAAGAGATAAGAAATGTATAACATGAGCTAAGAAAGAATACTGTTTGTGTTAGAACAGCAGTTCTCAACCTGTGGGTCGCGACCCCTTTGGGGGTCAAACGACCCTTTCACAGGGGTCGCCAAAGACCATCGGAAAACACATATATAATTACATATTGTTTTTGTGATTAATCACTATGTTTTAATTATGTTCAATTTGTAACAATGAAAATACATCCTGCATATCAGATATTTACATTACAATTCATAACAGTAGCAAAATTACAGAGATGAAGTAGCAATGAAAATAATTTTATGGTTGGGTCACAACATGAGGAACTGTATTAAAGGGCCAGAAGGTTGAGACCCACTGTCCTAGAGGAAGCAAATGGATGCCTCTTGGGTGAGGGGAGCCAC
>NW_006285040.1:2756799-2782277 GCF_000327345.1 Myotis davidii
AAGAAAATATGTGTGGGTTGGCTTTAGAAGAGTTTTGGATTTATCAATGATTTTTTATTCTCTACAATAAGAACTTTGATTCATCACGCAAGTTGTTATGAAATTTCAGATCTTCTCTGAAGGTCCATTATGAAAAACAGTTGAAAACTCCATCTATTCAGGTTTAAATTACTAATGTTCAGACTCTAGTTGGAACAACTGAGACAAATTATACATTCTGGTCAGCATACTCCTTTTGGGATGGACTGCCTGTTTCTATGATTGCCAATGCATTCATAAACAAATGGGGGCATCTTTTCCAATAAAAGATCTTAAGTATAAAAAACTTACAGCCCTAATATAAATTGCCCCCAAGTAATGTGGATACACAGAGCAGCTTAAATTTCCTTCTGATTAGAGATCACAAAATATGAACATGCTGTTTAAATGGTAAAAATACTCAGCCTTGCACACATTTGTGGAGCAACAATTAAACGCATGTAAACCTAATGTATGCTCAGACTATAAAACTATTAATTGGACTCTCTCCTGAGACATACACATATAATATTCTATTTCTTGTCTATATGTCAATTAGAAAGAGTACACTTCTGATTTGTCTTCCAACAACATCTTTATTTCTTTGTCTTATCTTTATCTTACATCTATTCCTATTGGTGGTCATTGGACAAACATTTTTATTGTCACCAATTATCACCACATATGTGTATGTATTCATATTCTCTACACTTATGTAAGCTTGTGATATGATGCCAATAATTTTAAATGATTTAAAACAACTACCCATATATTGATCACCTAGCTAGTAATTTGTGATATAAAATTCCAGTTCACAGATATCAAAGCCTACAATTTCTGGAGATATCTCTTTTAACTTAAATCTGGCACTTTGCTAGGCAGAGCTAATAAATTCTAGTGAAACAGCCACCTACACAGAATGCAAGATTTAATAATCACCTCTTTCACAAGTCAACCTTAGTGGACCCAATAAAGAGGTGCACATCTTGTCTAAAAATTTTATAAGCCATAGCAACCTAATCAAAAGCCAATCTCCTTTTCATTAGGTCATGCCCCAGATATTTTAATACTCTTCCTAAAAAATTTTATTGATGTAAGTTCTAAACAGTTGATTTGGTTATTGTTGAGTTTTAACAGTATGTATTTAACCTTCAAACTTACACATTTTTATTACTTACTCTATAGAAAAAAAAGTGTGTTCTACCTTGGAGAAATTTGGCAACTCTTCTTATCCTATACCAGCCCTGAAAGATGTGAACTCAGGTATTCATGGGATTAGAGAGTAAGTTTGTAATGACTCAAAACTATTCAACCTTGTGTTGACTTTAATATCTCTACCTTTGTGATGTTACACATTCCTGTGTTTAAACTGTTGATTCTAAATAAAAATTATTAGAAAACTGATGATTAATATAAAGAAGTATTAATTTTGACATATCAATTCTGTCTTTCTATGCCCCACTAAAGTTTTGACTTGCAGTTAAAACTTAAATAGTGAAATAGAATATGATCATATCAATGGATGCAGAAAAAGCATTTGACGAAGTTCAGCACCCATTTAAGATAGAAACTCTCAGCAAAGTATGAATAGAAGGATAATACCTCTACATAACATAGGTCATTATGACAAACTTACAGCCAACATCATATTCAATGAGTATGAGAAGTAAAAGTGTTTCCCTTATGATCAAGAACAAGACAGGGATGTCAGCTTTCACCACTAGAAGTCCTAGCGACTGCAATCAACAAGAAGAAGAAATGAAAGACATTCGAATTGGAAAGGAGGAAGTAGAACTTCCATTATTTGCCAGTGACCTTATATTGTATATAAAGAACCATAACGTTCCCACTAAAAACATGAGAAAAACACAAAATAAATATACAGAAATCAGTTGCACTTTTATTTACCAACTAGAGGCCCAGTGCACGAAATTCGTGCACTGGGGGGTGGGGTTCCCTCAGCCCAGCCTGCCCCTCAGTCCGGGAGCCCTCAGTGAATGTCCTGACGGACACAGTCTGGCAGCAGAGGCTCAGAGCAGGCGTCGTGTGTGTGTGTGTGTGTGTGTGTGCGCGCGCGCGTGTGTCTGCTGGGGGCCTGCCCCCAGCCACACTGTGGAGGCTTGGAGCAGGCAACCCTCTCTGTTGATCTCTCAGTCTCCTGACCTCCACTGTATGTTGTACTCTCCCTTGAGCTGTGGCCAGGCTGGAGTGCTGCCTGCAGGCTGCCCTTTCCTGCCCTGGGATTGCCGCAGCGACCCAGGAGCCGGCCTTCCTGGGTGCTGCCTACAGGCCGCATTTTCCTGCTCATCTGATCGCTGGATCACCAGGGCACCCAGGGTCAGGCCCTGCTGGGTGCTGCCTGTGGGCGGCACTTTCCTGCTCTCTAATTACCATGGAGTTCCGGCTTGGGGCTTAGGCAGCATGCGGGGGTCCCGGCTGGGGGCGGAGCTTAGGTGGCGCAGGGCTTAGGCAGCACACAGGGGTCCCAGCTAGGGCGGGGCTTAGGTGGCGCAGTTGTGCCGCCTAAGCCCCGCCACCCAGAGCTGCACACAGGGTCTGGATG
This sequence comes from Myotis davidii, assembly GCF_000327345.1. Taxonomy (NCBI): domain Eukaryota; kingdom Metazoa; phylum Chordata; class Mammalia; order Chiroptera; family Vespertilionidae; genus Myotis; species Myotis davidii. The sequence continues at coordinate 2,759,381 of NW_006285040.1, forward strand.
GTGGCTCGTGCTGCCCCGCCCTGCCTGCAGTATGCAAATTAGCCGCCATCTTTGTTGGTGGCTAATTTGCATATTGTGCTGATTAGCCAATGGGAGGCATAGCGAAGGTACAATCAATTACCATCTTTGTCTATTATTAGATAGGATAATAAACTCTAAGAAAGGGACATTAAGAAAATAATTTATAATTGCATCAAAAAGATAAAATACCTAGGCATAAATTTAACCAAGGAAGCAAAAGACCTTCACTCAAAAATTATAAGACCCTGAAAAAAAATTTAAAAAGATACAAATAAATGAAAGCAAAACAGTGCTCACAGAAAGAATTAACACTATTAAAATCACCATACTACTCAAAGCAATCTATAGATTCAGCACAATTATCAAAATACCAAAGGCATTTTCACACAACTACAACAAATATTTCAAAATTACTATGGAATCACAAAAGACCCCATATAGCCACATAAATCTTGAGAAAGAAGAACAAAGTTGGAGGTATCATGCTACCTAATATCAAACTATACTACAAGACTATAGTAGTCAAGACAGCATGGTACTGACAGAAAAACAGACACATAGTTAATGGAACAGAATAGAGAACCTAGAAATAAACCCATTCCTATTAGGTCATTCATATTTGACAAAGGAGGCAAGAACATACAATAGGGTAAAGAGAGTCTATTCAATAAATAGTGTTGGGAAAATTAGACAAATACATGGACAAAATTAAAGTAGAATAACTCCTTACACCATATTTAAAAAAAACACCTCAAAATAGATTAAATGTTTCTTCTGCAGCAAATGAAACAAAAGAAAAAAATAAACAAATGTGACTACATCAAACCAAAAAAGATTTTTCACAGCAAAGGAAACCATCAACAAAATAAAAAGACAACCTATTGCATGGGAAAAGATATTTGTTAATGACATCCAATAGGAAGTTAATATCTACAATTTATAAAGAACTCTTAGAACATGACACAAAAAATCCAATTATAAAATGGGCAGAGGACCTGAATAGACATTTATCCAAAATGGACATATAGACGGCCAATAGATGCATAAAAAAATGCTTCATGTCGATAATCATTACAGGAATGCAAATTAAAACCATAATGAGATATCACCTCACACCTGTCAGAGTGGCAATCCTCAATAAATCCTCAAATGATAACTGTTGGTGAGGATGTGGAGAAAAGAAAACCCGGAAAAAAAGTGGTCATACATATATTCAATGGAATATTACTTCGCCATAAAAAGAATGAAATCTCACCATTTGCAAATGCATGGATGGACCTAGAGAGTATTATGGAAGTGAAATAAGTCAGAGAGGGAAATACAAATACCATATGATTTCACTTATATGTAGACTCTAAAGAACAAAATTAATTAATAACAAAATAGGAAACTCATGGGCACAGAGAACAGACTGATGGTTAAGCTAGAGCACTTGTTGGCAAACTGCGGCTCGCAAGCTACATGTGGCTCTTTGGCCCCTTGAGAGTGGCTCTTCCACAAAATACCACGTACAGTGCAATTGAAACGTCGTGGCCCATGCGCAGAAGTCGGTATATTGTGGAAGATCCACACTCAAGGGGCCAAAGAGCCGCAGTTTGCTGACCACTGACTTAGAGGATTGCAAGGATGGATAAAAAAGTGAAGAAGTTTAAAAGTACAAATTTGTAGTTACAAAACAGTTACGAGGATGTAAAGTACAGCATAGGGAATATAGTTAATAAGATTGTGATAACTATCTATGGTCCCAGGTAGGTACTGAAAATATCAGGGGGAACACTTTTTACAGTATATGACTTTCTTTTTTGTTTTGTTTCAGCTTTAATTATTTTAATATGCACTGGACCTCATACCAAAACTTATCCAAGAAAATATTAGGTTTCCATCTATTGCTTTACATGATTTCTATCAAACAAGTTTTAGATGGACAAAATGCTGTTTTGCAAGTACCTCGTCCCTCGAGAGTCATGAATGGCCACTTATATTCAGAAGAGAGAATCCATGGAAACAATCCTGCGTACAAGAATGCAAAGTGTTATTTTAACAACAATTCATATTATTTCTCATGTAAACTGTAATTTAAAAGTAAAATGTAAATTAAAAATAGTGAAACAAAATACAAAATTGACTTATACTACTTATCTTTGAGATGCACAACTTTCAGTTCACATTTTAAATATTTTACTTAATTTGAATAATACCTGGAAAGTTGCTATTCCTTATTCTTTTATAATTGTTCATTATGAAATTTTTAAATTAATCCTGAAAAATTTTATAGTATTGATTATGACATGATTATTATTTAAAATACTGTTTTTTTTATTCAAAAGTAGTGTTGGCACATACATTAATTATTTAAGTTGTAAACCTTAATCGCATATTAATTATAAAAGTAGGAATTAGCAAATATTTTCTGACTCTCATGATTAAACTAAATTATATTACTGAAGTACTAAAGACGTTACATTATATAAAATAGCAGTTTTTAGAGCCAAACTCTGTCTTGGAGGCATTTTTGAGATACGTAGCTCTTCCAGATTTTATTTCAGAGATGGCAACTAAATGGGAATTAAACTCAGTGGAGAAATCTAGAGAATGTCACTTTTCTAGGCCACATGCGTGCGCATGGGCACACATACACATACACGTGCGCACACACACACAGGCACACAGGTAGAATGATGGAGAAGCCTTCCAAAAGAGGTACATGCTTCCTGGACTCACATGCATTGAAGCTGTCACCCTTTTCCCCCTCTAAGATGTTCAACGAAAGGATTCAGTTTTATACCTTTGCCCCAACTTCCTTTAATTGGGACTTTGATCTCTCATCTCTAGGTTATCACTACTGTTCTCCCTTCCATCTGCATTTATATCCCCAGTGTCCTAAAAGTATCCGAAGGATAATTAATGCTAATTAGAAGCTGCAAGCAGCTCAAGTCTCTACTTCATATAAATATATATGCATGCAGACTACCCAGGAAAAGTTACATTTGGAGCAAACGGTCTACTTTGAAATGAAGAAGCTCTGGCAATCTCTCTTCTCCGCACAAAGGTCACTTTGCCCTTCCAGACTATTTTATCAAAGATTGCATGATCTTCTGCTGTCCCATCTTCATGCTGCAAGTGACCGGATTTCCAGTCTACTTGCATCAACCTGGGAAATAAGAAAATCTCAGTGTGCCCTGATTGTGACATGGATCAAGGTTAGAACATTTCTGAGGTGTCAAGTCTCTGTACAGCATCCCCAGGAAGTATCTGGCTGCCACCTATACCGTGTCTTATATAATGTGTAACCTGCTGTTAGTAATAGGATACTGGACAAGATGATATACTTCCTTTGTCGCCATAGTGTTATCACTTCCGAAAAGAACCATCTATAGTTCTTCTCCAAAGAAAGAATGCAGATATTTTGCTGAAATCTGGGCTATTTGGCCAAAGCCATTTAAAACTGAGCATATTCATGCCTAAGTTCAAAGTGTAGAAGAGAATGCATGGCTTTTGGAACCTGTGAAAATGTCATTACTGCGAGGAATGTGATTGCATGGGGATAACTGACGATTGTATTCACCATGGATGTTACACGCTATTCTCTGGAATGTTACTGGAGCAAGTCTTCTCAGCATATTTTACATAACTTGGCAACCTCTTTATGAGCAATTCTCAAAAGAAGAGATCCCAAATTAACACAAAATTATATTTAAATAATTTATTGTTCTCTCATTGTTCAATTTGTTCATTCTCTGCCAGTTTTAGACCAGGAATTTTTTTTTTTAAACTTAAATAGCCTATCCCATGTGGCTTAGCAGTTGAATATCAACCTATGAACCAAAATGTCATGGTTCAATTCCCAGTCAGGGCACATGCCCGGGTTGAAGACTTGATCCCCAGTGTGGGGCATGAAGGAGGCAGCCAATCAATGATTCTCTCTCATCACTAATGTTTCTATCTCTCTCTCCCTCTCCCTTCCTCTATAAAATCAATAAAAATATATTTTTAAAAAAGCCTGAATGGCATATAACCTCTCTCTTCTCAAGAAATGGATTAATGTCCACCTTCAATGCTTGTGGATCTGCTCAGTGTTTAGTTATCACTATTTAGGCATCCTGCCTTTGAGTACGCACAAAATATACCTTATTGGATTTTGAGATTATCATCCAGAAAACTGACATTTTTGTATCACTACCTCTTGTCTTTATTTTTCCTTAATTAAACCTGAAATATTTGTAAAAGATGTTTAAATTACTAATGTGATCTTTTTTTTCTTTAAGTTAAGGAGTTATTTTTGTTACTAACAATTTATAACAGTTCATGGGCCAATCTAGCCCATTTTCCATATCTGTTAATAAAGTTTTATTAGAACACAGGCATTCCCATTCATTTATGTATTGTCTTGGGCTTCTTTTTTGCTACAAAGGTAGAGTTGAGTACTTGTGAAAGAGATCATGCAAAGCCTAAAATATTTACAAACTGGACTTTACAGAAAAAAATTTGCTAACCCTTATGTTAGTAGATATTTATTGAATACCTGCTTTATACTAAGCACTATGATGAGCACTGAAAATATGAATGTGATAAAAGTTCTCAAAAATTCATAATTACATTCTGATTTATTTGGGAGTGGCTATATGAGTAGGAAGAGTAAGGGCACAAATTATATTATTCAGAGAGACGATGTAAGATTAGAAGAGGGGAGCATTCTCTATTAATGGATAAAAATATTGATGAAATATACTATGTATTCTTGAGCAGAGAAAAAAGGGCACAGAAAATTTAACTTAAGTTTTAATTCTTATGACTCCTGATATCATTGTCTTCAAATGACCACATGACTGAAAAAGCTGTCCATCAATATTTCACTGAGGGGATCATATTTCAAAGTGATAGCTAACAGAGAGAAAAAAATCAATTTTTTATGAGCTTCTCTCCGGCTTTTGTTCTACCTTATGATTATTTTATATATTTCTCATACAGTGGTAAATCAGAATATCCAATTTTTTTTTCACTGCCAAGGTTAAGCACACAGATGAGTATGACACTGTCGACATTTATGTACAATTTAGTTTTATTTGGTTTCTTTGAGACAATGACATTAAAGGTTTATGTGGCGATTTCCAGTTAACTTTTCTGACACACCAAGCCAGTCATCTTGCACCTGGCCTGACCCAACCTTCAAGGACCTGACTTTGATGTCACCACACAGAAATAGAAAACATAAAACAAATACAGTCCAATTAAGCTATGGATAGCAGTCTATTTTCAGAAATATAAATTTCAAATACACATTAATAGCTTTACTGAGACTAAGGGGACAACATGTATCCTAATTGCTGTCCTTGTGGCTTCCTTTCTGACCAACAATGTATTAGAAAGATAAGCTCGCTTCTGAACTGGGGATCATTTTCTACATGGCATAAAGTGATAATGGGCACTTCTTCAGCACACAAGTGAACTCACCTTGCTGGTCTTAAAAAACCTGAAATTTTTGTTTTTTATTTCTATACCCATGCCTTATTTAGGTATTCAATCGTGTTTAGAAAAGCCTTCTAAGAGATCAAGAAGTCTAATACCTAAATAGGGGTAAGTATATTGTTGCTAATAACAAGCACTATTAACACTTCCTTTATAATTTTGTTATACCATCTCTTCCTCAAAATCTGTTGTGAAGTGACATGGCTCAGTAGTTGAGTGCCAACCTATAACCCAGGAGGTTACAGTTCAATTCTGTGGTCAGGGCACATGCCCGGATTGTAGGCTCGACCCACGGTGTGGGGCGTGCAGGAGGCAACTGATCAATGATGATCTCTCATCACTGATGTTTCTCTCTCTCCCTCTCTCTTCCTCTCTGATATCAATAAAAATATATTAAAAACAAACAAACATGGGTAGAAGATATCTGCAAACAATTAATGGAATACTAAAGCCAGGAATTCATAAATAATGTGGAAGATATGAAGTTAGCCATGTATTCCTCTTATATTTTTTCATTTATCTCATACTAGTGATTTTATCATCTGAAATTGTTGAGTGTCAGTTGGCTCAACATCAAGGTACTAAACATTGTAACTAAAATAATTAGCTCAACTTCATGGAATCTGTTAAGATCTCTACATCCCAATTTTTTAGGCCCTCTCTTTCTTACATCATTCTAAATAAAATAAGAAATACTAAAAGGATAGAAATTCAATTTGCAGTAATTTAGTAATCTGTGGAATCAAACTTTGTGTTTAGAATTTTTCAAATCTCGAAACTACAAGAGGAAAATGTTTCAAGGAACTCATAGAAGCTTCTTATACCATTTATTACCTATTTTTATCTGTTTTTACACTTGATGTTAATGGAATTATTCAATATGTGTTCTCTTATATCTTGCTTTTCTAACTCAGTATATATTTTAAGATTCATTCTTATTGATGTGTGCAATGGTATTTACATCATTTAAATTGATTTATAATGTTCCATTTATATAGCTATCTAGCATTTATTTACATATCGAATTATTGATTGACATTTGGCATTTTTTTGCATATTTTTGCTATTTTGATAAATGGTATTAAGCGTATTTTATAAATGTAATGTTCTTTAGAACAGGTTTTTCTAATGCTGTTATTCAAAATAAGATTTGAAAACCATCAATGAAATATGAAATCAATTTAGTAATATGTAGCCAAAATTTTATGAAGATATTATAGAACAGAACTCAAAATATTGAAGCATTAGATATAATAAGAGTAATGATTATTTTATGACACTTTATCTCCATACAGGTGTGTGTACAAGGTCCCAATATAAAGTTCGTAAGATTTGAAGAATCTCTACTTAGAATATATAGCTAGGAATTTAACTGCACATGTTCAGCTTTTGCAAAATATATGTTAGTGTATATAACTTCCAGTAGCAGTGTATTAATAGTTTCCACTTCTCATCATCATCACCAATACTTGTAAGAATTCCAAGTTTGGTTTCAAGATTATAAAATAAAAAGAATTGCTATAAGATTAAAAATATTGGTTTTTTTAGAATATTAATAACTTGTCTTTAAACCTTTAGATTCTGGGTTTCTGTATGAGAAGTCTTAAGTAATGCATGCAGAATTGGTATTTCTTTCAGAATCAGTTTTGATAAGATATACTGTCCTAGAAATATATTAATTTCATCCAAATCATCAAATGTATTGGCATAAAATTGTTCATAATTTCCACTTTTTTTTAAATATATATTTTATTGATTTTTTTGTTTTACAGAGAGGAAGGGAGAGAGATAGAGAGTTAGAAACATCGATGAGAGAGAAGAATCCATCAGCCGCCTCCTGCACATCTCCTACTGGGGATGTGCCCGCAACCCAGGTACATGCCCTTGGCCGGAATCGAACCTGGGACCTTTCAGTCCGCAGGCTGATGCTCTATCCACTGAGCCAAACCGGCTTTGGCAATTTCCACTTTTTTTTTTATAACTCCTGCATCACCTGCACTTACTATTTAAAAACTCTTACTATTTTCTATATATGAATATTTTTTCTTTGAGTAATCTTTCTGGGGCTCTGTCTGCTTTATTAGCTTTTTAAAGATTCAATATTTAATATGTTGATCATCCCTATATCATTATTGGTTTCTACCTCATTAAGTTCCTTTTTTATTTTTCTCTCTTGATGATGAAGTGCCCATGCCAGTGTTATGGTTTTGTGGCTCTGACAACATTCTCCCCCATGAGCAGTGTAAGTCATTTAGTAACCCAAAGAGGGACGTAAAGAAAACTAGGTAGTAAAAATAGTGACTCTAATTAGAAGAAGCCAGAAATCAGAAGAAATCTTAAAAAGAAAGGCATGTGAAAAATATAACTTAGCATTTAAAATACTATTCATACCATTTATCAAAATAGCAAAAATATGCAAAAAAAACCTGCACACTAATATTGACTGAATATATGCACAGTGTTTGGGTCCATTAGATAGGGAATGGTCATACAATACAAAAGGGTCTGATCTGGAATAAAGATTGGTTTAACCTGGAACTACAGCTTCTGGTATAGCGGAGTAAGAAACTGGGATGGCACTTTCACTAAAGACAACTATAAAGTTAGGCTCAACTAAAAATTATTTAAGCCGGCAGAAAGCTGTAAGTTTACAAAGAATTACTGGCCTGGATCTGGAGAAGGATTTAAGCTGCACATGAGCCATGGTTTCAAGGTTACTTTTGTCAGCACTTCTGAGATACTGAGAGACGGCTGTCACTTGGGAGTCACAGCTGTACTGGGCTAGGAGGAAAGGCTGATATCCTTAAGTTGTTGCCAGAAAATAACTGTTTATCAAAATTTTCCTATACTTGAGAAAATGCCTTTTGACAAAGAAGGTGCACTAACAATATTTTCAGACCAAGATCGTCTGAAAGAATGCAAGACTAGGAGTCATGTATTTAAGGGAACTTTAGGTATAGTTTTCAAGTAGAATAAAAAAAATCATACATGGAATATTAAAGATGCATCCTATATAATAAAAGGGTAATATGCAAATTGTCCCCTCAACTGGGAGTTCGACCAGGGGGCAGGGCTGGCCCACCAACTGTCTGGGGCTCCTCCCCCCGGCCGGCCCCCCACCCGTGCACGAATTCGAGCACTGGGCCTCTAGTTAAGAAATAAACAGGATGAGATCAGGTGCATTCAGGGTGTAATGGCTGAAGACAGACCCATATATAGAAAGTAGGCAGACAGCTCTGGTAACTCTGCTGGGGGTGGCAGAGTTGGGTTGGTGGTGGAGGGATTGAGCAAAAAATAAATAAAAGAGGGAGAGAACCACTGGATATGGACAACAGTGCAGTGATTGTAGGGGGTGGGATGGAAGCGGGCATAGAGGAGATAAATGGTGATGGAAAAAATTGTGTTAAAATTACATAAAAATTTAAAAAGAAGAAATGGTAATTATGGATTTTTAAAACGAGTTATTATTGAGATATTTGATGAATTATAAAAATACTACTTTTTTGGATGAGTAATTATTTCTAGGTAAAGTATATTGGGTTGTTTTGGGTTTTTTTTTCCAGATTATTGGGGAGGTGCTGGCTCTTAATTAATTACTGTCAGACTTGTGACCTCCCCTTATTGTCGATATAACTTTGATGTGGGAACTGTTCCATTTCACGTTGTGGGTGCAAGAACCAAACCTCACAGAATTCAGCTCTTTGTAGCCCATAGGAAGTTCTTGACCTCCTTAGAATCAGAATTTCAAATAGCCTGTATATCCCATCGTTAAAAACATCCATTAATTACAAACTAACAGGTTGTGAAACATGAGAATAAAAAGAAATTAAGATCCATTCTTACTCTGTTGATTGAGACTATAAAATGGTGCTTTAATTTTATTTAAAGGCTAAATTGCAATCTGTTTAGTGTTGGTCTCTGGTTATAGGCCAAAACTTGTGTTCTCTAGGATTCACAGCCACCAGCTGATCTCTAAAACCACCTTATTCAGTCAATATCCACATCCTGGATATAGGACCTATGATCAAGCTGTACTTATTCATAGCACATCGGGCAATCAATATTTCCTGCATTATCAATGATGCAGCTGGCTTAGCTCAGCCTCTGCAGGGCTAGGAATGGGAGACAATTCCCAGCTCCTGGACCACCTGCAGGCATGTCATGTCTCTACATTAAAGATAATAAGGGTTGAGGAAGGGAATGAAAGAAAGGAGGATTCAAAGTATATGGGGAAAAAAGAGAGAAGCATGTGAAAGTGACCATGATATTTCATCAGATAAATTTGACTTATTTGTGTGGGTTAGTAAGAAAACCAAGATGATTTAATGAAACATTTGCATTACAAAATATTTTTAGTGAAATGGCCTTACTATTTATATTTTATGAATATAACAAAGTATCCCTACAGTGATGTGGCAGGTCTCTTGAAGAGAATGAATAATAATTTGTCATTAGCATATTAGATATAGAGGTTGATTGATCCCAAGTCTTAAAAAGCATTTTATATTATATATTTTCAAGGAAATTTGTTTATACTAGTAAGTTGCTTAGCTTTTAAAAAAAAATTATTGATTGATTCAGAGAGGAAGGAAGAGGGAGAGAGGGATAGAAACATCAATGCATCAATGATAAGAGAGAATCATTGATTGGCTGCCTCCCACATGCCCTCTACTGGGGATCGAGCCCGCAACTCAGGCATGTGCCCTAGGCCGGAATCGAACCCAGGACTCTTCATTCCGCAAGCTGACACTCTATCCACTGAGCCAAACCGGCTAGGGCAACTTAGCTAACTTTTTATGCTTTAAGTAAAATTTTAAATTTTGGCTCATTTTTTTTAAAGAGAAATGACATTTATTATTGGTAAGATACAAACAAATAAAAATACTTTAATTTAAAAATTGCCCCTATATCCAAAAAATCCTATAATTAAGCTACAGATAAATAACTTTCTTAAATTTATTAGTCAAATAACTTATTTGCACACTGTTAAAAATAGAAATATAGCAAAATTCAACAGGTCTTAAATATTCTTATATAAGCTGCCTTTTTTATTTTTTAAAATGTATTTTTCTCTAATGGCTTGCTATTTATATCATAGACCAATTCCATCTCTTGGAATAATCCATATTTTCCCAATGACCCTCTAGGCAGGTCACTAAACATTTTTGGGGGAAAATGCTGTTTTCTCCCCCATAGCAATGTTCACAGATAACATTCATAAAGGAGAAACACTGCCAAATATTTCAAACTTCAAAGGACATCTACAACTTATTGTTTAATACTTTCTTAGACCACCTTTATGAATACTTGATTACACTGCAAGACACACTTCTTGGAGTGTCTGAATTGGAAACAAGGAATGATTGCCCACTGCCCAAAGTTGCAAAAGATTTTTAGTCTCATTAACACAGCAAAATTGTCATGGAGGTGCTCAGAAAGGAATCTGGGAGTATTTTTTGCATCAGAGCCAGCCAACATCAAAATATGCCTCATTTATTATTCTCCTAAAATGATTGTCATAATGCAATTATGTAAATGAGGACTTGCAATCACACAGAGTATTTGTTCCGGTTTTGAGGCAAATACTTATTAGATCAGAGCAGTTTAAAGAAAACAAGAACTCACCAACAGAATTCAGGGAACGTGCAAGAGCATGAGAAATTCCCATTGGAACTGTTCCCAACGTGTTGCATAAATAAAGGTAGGGTTTGTTGAAGCGGCTCTCCCACCACCCTCATTTTCTGAGAAAGGAACATGCTTAGTTTGAGGAATGAAGCCTGGCTCGGGCATCCCCACCCCTTCCATCCTGAGTCCTGGTGTATGCATGTGTACGTGTGTGTTTTTCCTTTTTATATCCACCAGCTTTCTCTCGCTCTCTCCCATTCCTCATACCCTTCCACAAACGGTTTCCAGCAGAGAGCAGCTGGTGCCCCGTATTGGCTGCTTTCCCCAGGCTCAGCGGGCTTTCACAGGAAATCAATGGCTGCTTATTTTCCCCTGTACTGTGGTTTTATGTGTGGACTGACATGGCCTCAACTATACACCGATCCATTCTGCAGAGCTATTTCCATTCAGATGTGCCGCTTAACAAATAGCGGAAATTAGCGGAGGGCCAGTGTCAAACTGCTTGTCACATCTTGTTTTCAGTCTGTTGAAATCAGGTTTATAATGTCCTATTCAGAAACCTAGGCTCCTTTTGAGTGGAACAATGCATTTCAGGAATCCCCTCAGGCGATAAATGCAGAACTTTACATTGCTATTAAAAAGTAAAATGATTCGGCTTTGGAAAAATTTTGAAGGCACTCATTTGCATGGAATTTGTTGTTTTAATTGCTCAATGTCATTTATTCCTCAGTATTCATCTCACTGTGTGTAAAAGTATCCCTAGTTCATTTGTCATTATTGGAGCTGCATAGTCTTAATATGTTCTGGTGATTTAGTTACAAGAAATGAACAACTAACCAAGTACGGTGAGCATGAATACAGTCAATACCATACCATACCATGTTAGCATCCCCAAGCTTTCGAACAAATAGTACTTAACATTTACTGAATGTGTGCCATGCACCAAGACCACCAGTAAATGCTTAGCAACTCATTTAATTCTCAAGCAATCTTTGAGGTAGTTACTATTATGATTCCCATTTTATAGATGAGGTCATTGAGGTTTAAAGTGATTAAGTAACATGCTTCATGTGTCACAATCTGTCAGAGGTTGAGCCAAACCATCTTACCCCAGAGCCCACAAAGTAACCCCGATGCAGTGCTGACACCCTGTAAAACACTGTTTAGCTTCAGGGTCATTTTTACTGTTCAGCATGCAAGTGTACCCAGAAAACGAAACCATGCCTAGATTTGCGCCTGGTAGTTGACCTGGACATAGGCTATGGATAGAAAGGTAAAGTAAAAGTTGGGGCATTTAATTAGCTCCGTATGGGCTACAGTGTGAGTTCTGCTAAGAAAAAAATACCAGGTTTTCACAAGGCACTAAGGGGTGACAGAGGAGAAAGGTAGCTCAAGCTTAAAATAAGAAGATAAAAGAATTTAAAAGGCCACTCTCTACAATAGGGAAGAGGTACACTTATGAACAACCCATGTGTAATCAAGGATGCAGGTTCAGAAATATGGCTTCTTCATACAATGTAGCAATTGGCAGGTGGTGCTCCTGGGTGCTAGGAGAGGAGATGCTATCCAATGGGCACTCAGATCGCCAGGGTGGACAGGGCTGGCTGTTCTGTAATCTGAGGCTTCTTCTCCCATCCAAAGTAAAACAGCATTTCTTTTTATGTTGTTAACTAAAAATACTTAAGGAATCCCCCATCAAAAAGTAATATTAAGACAAAATATGAGTGGTTTCAAAGGAGGAGGGGGTTAAGAGTAAGGTATCATAGACAAACGTGAAAACTCCCATTCTCTCAGATCCATCATAAGTAATGTAAATAACTTGCACGTGGTTCTATACTTTGACCACCTGAGTAGGTATCCAGAAACATTACACAAACTTATTTCATGTAATTTTTAAAATTTATTAATGACGTTATACTATACATAAAATGTATCTTGTTTCTTTCTACTTTATATTTTGCAAATCTGAGTTGAATATTTAGATGTAGTCTAGGATGTTTATTTTAACTGCTGTATACAGTATCCCACTTAATGAATATACCACCATTTATTATGAATATTTGTGTGGTATCCAAGTTTTTTCTATTACAAACAGTACTAGACTATAGCTCCCTGGAATTGCCTACTTGTCTAAACGTATGGAAGTTTCTTTGCAGAATATCCTAAGAAATAGCAATGCTAGGTCGAGGTAAGTGCATTTTCAAATTCAGTATATTTTGCTACATTGTTTTTCTAAGTAGCTGTAGCAATTTATACAACTTCCAATAATTGAGTTCTTATTTCCCAATGGCCTCTTCAACATGTTGCATTGGCAATATGACATGAAAAAAGTGATATAGTTTTTATTTTAATTTCTAGAACTACTGAGGTTAAACATATTTTACCATCATTAAAGCCATTCATGTTTAAATATTTTGCTCAATTTTTCTAAATTTTGTTATGTTTTTTATACATTGTAGACATTTTATACTAATCTATACTCATAATATATGTAACATACATATGCCATTTATATCTATAAAAGTATATTCTTTGAATCAATTGTTTGTCTTTTTTTCCCTTTAAATGCTTTTTTAAAAATCCTCACCCAAGGATTTTAAAGAGAGGGAGGGAGAAAGAGGGGGAGCATGGATGTGAGAGAGAAGCATGGATCTGTTGCCTCCCTCATGCACCATGACCAGGGAATTGAACTCACAACCTAGTATGTGTCCTGACCAGAAATTGAACCCATAACCTTTTGGTGTATGGGTTGATGCTCCAACTAAATGAGCCACCTGGTCATGACCTAAATGTCATTTTGATTATACAATAATTTCAAATTAACATGTAGTCTATTTTATATATTTTTTTGAAATACTCTTTTTCTATGTCTTAACTAAAAAAGTCATATAAAGATAAACATGATAAAGATCTCTTCCTGCCGAAACCGGTTTGGCTCAGTGGATAGAGCATCGGCCTGTGGACTGAATGGTCCCAGGTTCGATTCCAGTCAAGGGCATGTACATGGGTTGCGGGCACATCCCCAGTGGCGGGTGTGTAGGAGGCAGCTGATCGATGTTTCTCTCTCATCGATGTTTCTAACTCTCTATCTCTCTCCCTTTCTCTCTGTAAAAAATCAATAAAATATATTTTTTAAAAAAAGATCTCTTCCTATATAATAAATAGAGTTGTGAGCATTTTGCATTATTATATTTATACTTTAACATACTGATTGATAAGAGGAACATGTTCTGAAATTTTCATATTGAAAAAAAAATTTTTTTGAGCCATCCCCATAAAACCTTTAAGTCAATCTATACAAAAGGCTCACAGATGAGGTATACTTTGTGCTAGGACCAGAGTTCATAAAGGGAGAGTAAGTGGTCTGAGATAATTTGTAAATGCCAGCACAAGTGCTCTGCTTTCCTTAAGTTTGCTCTGACTATAGAATCCAGTGCTGTCATGCCCTTAGTCTGTCACTGGCATAACTGCTGAGCACTAAATTGTCATGTTATTATTTCATATAAGTATGAATTCATTAGTTTTCTCTCTTTACTGGGGTGGGGTTTGAATAGAAATAACAATTATAATAAAACTGTAAATTGGAAGCAAATAATATGGATTCTCACACTAGTATTTCAACTGATGAGCTATTTAACCTTAGGCAAGTCAATTAACCTCTTTTAAAAGTTATAATTGTAAAATTATGTTTAAAGATTTTTTTTAAAAAGTTATAATTGTACCTTGCCCTGACTAAGAAGCTTGCTACAGGAACAAAATAAATGTCTTTAAAATTTGGGCCAAAAGTAAGATACTAATAATGTAAGTTATTTCATTAATCAGTACCTTTTTTACTCATTTGTATGCCATAGTAGATTGTAAATTATAATATATGTAGTAGTAATATATATAATAGGGTTTTTCAATCTTCTGTGAATAAAAATTAGAGAACATGTAATAATCTACTTATCATTCTAGCCATTAACATTAATTTTGACATAGTCTGTTTTGGCTTCCTGACTTTCTACTTCATTTTTTTTTCACTGAATGTCATTAGTATTTCCTCTACTTTTCCCCTTTAGTAGCCCACATAGATATCATAAAAAATAAATCTACTTGACTTCCTCTATTTAAGTTATGCCCAGAAACAAAATATTAAATACTCCTTTTTTTCCCCAGCAAACTGAATTTTTCAGTGCATATAATTGAGAAAGGTTCCATTTGTCTAGATTTTTATTATTCATTCCCTTACATAAAATGCTAAGATATATAGAAGAATGTTCTGGCTAAAAGAAATGACCTATCAAAAGAAACCATTTGGATTCTTTTATTTAGAATCCTTAGGAATATCCAAAAGACCACTTCCTAAAATTGTATGGGTTAGTCTCGACTCAAATAACAGAATAAGCCAGACAAAGTTCTTATGCAACAAATCTTGTAACTCTGATTTCCATGATGGGTTTATTGTTAAAATCCATTCCCAGAAGGTTCATTTATCAAAGCCCATCTTTCTCTGAATAGGGAAAAGCTTTCATTGTGGGGTTTTTTGAGATGAAGCATTTCCTCTCCTCTTGCACAATCAAAAATATTTTATGCGCCATATGTTTTCATGGAATCCATGTGCAGAGACCAGGGAAATACACAACAAAGACCAAAGATAACAAATCACTTATAAGGAGACAGTGTTCTTGCTGAGTTAAGTAACTGGCATATCCTGCATTGCTTTCAGGACCCATTACTCACAAACAAGATAATTTACCAAAGGACATAAAAAGAGTATACATCATCTCCTTGGTCTGTCCTTATCACATACATCAACAACTATGCTAATTGGCAGATGACAGGGTTTGCCAAAGGAGAAGATATATAAGGTTGAACCAGTCTGACATAAGCAGATATTGAAAGAAAACACAACCTCAATATTAAGCCCTAAGAAAATGATTAGATCTAGAATTCTCTTTTCATCCTAATATTTAATCAAATATGAGGGGAAAAAAGTCATCAGGCACACAAGGACTCAGAAAATGTACTACCCAAAAATTTTGGAAAGAATTGTGTGAGTATATTCCGCAGAAAACTTATCTACAAAAGAGGGAAACATCGAATGGATTTAAAAAGTAAAATAAACACCACAGGAATCAAAAGAATGTGAGCTGTGCACCACACGGGTAAATAATGTCTCAATTTAGAATAGAAACACAAATATTACCTAGAATAACTACAGTATAATTAAGAAGCCAGATTTCAGTAAATGCATGTTAATCATATTTTCCATTAATAGGAATAGGTTATAGCAAAGGAATATGCAACCATCACTTAAAATCATTCACACCGCTTGATTCTATAATCAATGAAATTTACATAATTATAATTTTATAAACATCATTTTTTGTCTCAATTTTAGACTCTATAGACAAAGTTTGAAATTCTAAATTGTGTATGTATTATAAATGTAGATTATCTAAAATAATAATATGGTATACAATATTACAAGATACTGAAATGGAGAAAGGTGGAGGAAAATAAAGGGGCACTCATTTTTCATCATAAATAGAACATAAGGTGATATAATCCTGAGTAATCAAAATTAAATTAGAATATTAGATTATGTTCATAATGATAAGCATAATGTCCATATTGAGTATGTTCCTAATAATTTCTAGTAAAAGTAAATGTTTTCAAATAGATCTGAGAGCTATACTTTGGGAGGGATGATAAGAGTGGGCAAAATGTATAATATTATACTACTAGTATGTTGGAGAGTCTATAACTACCATTTTTATTTATTAAATCAACAAATATATATACAAGTGGTTTATATAGAATTGTGGAGGTAGCCACCTCACTAGAGGTGTTACACACAAAAGATAGAAGAAATTTGTTGGAAGAGGCTTTTATAATTAAAGATAGCTTTTATAATTAAAAATACAGAGAAAAAAAGGATAACTTTTTTTTTTACATTTTAAGAAACTCTGGTCTATATAAAAGTGTCAGTCTTCAATGCCGTCCAATAAAAAAATTAAGCATCTGTCCAATACCATCACCACTAGCTGGATGTGGCTATTGAGCACTTGAAATGTGGCTAATGTGTCTGAGGAACTCAGTTTTTCATTCATTAACTTACATTTAACTAGTTGTATGTGTCTTATGGCTATTATATAAGTCAGTGCAGTTCAAGGTAAACAGTTCCTAATCTTTTATCATCAAACAACTTTTATTTTTTCTTCCAGAGTCCCAACCACATTTCAGTAATAACTCGCTCTTAATCAAACACCTAAAACTGCTCATTAGAGCCCTGATAAGGCTGGAGCCCTGTCGCCTCACCAAGTCTAATGCGACTATACAGTGAATGGACATCACTGCCTAACTAAAACCAAAGCCACTTCATGCTTTCAAAGGGAGTTTATTCTGAATTTGGATACAATTTTTATGAGTCTTTTTGACATTGTAAAGTGGTTCACAAAAGCTCTGCTTGTATTATGAGAACCACAAAGGGTCTGGCAATTTCTCCTGAATCTTAATGCTCTAAAATCCTGTCAATATGTTCCCTCTCATGTCCCTGATGGAATTATGAAGGATGTTTTAGTCGGTAATAGACTTCCACATCCTCTTTCCAGCTGTAAAACCCTGTTTCTCCTTGAAGAAACAGTTGATTTTTAACTGGTGTTCCAGAAATCAATGAAGTCCACTAAAGACCCAGCACTTCATCCTGTTTGGGGCACACTGGTCTTTAGCACGTCCTAGAAGCTGCTGGAGGCAGGCTACTTACCCCTTGCTCCAACCCCAGACCTGTCCCAAAGAACCCTTTTCTACGTCCATTTCCATTACAAAGGAAAGAAAATGGCTATATTTTCTTTTCTTATAGCTGTCATTCAAGGAAAAGAGGCATTCCTTGGAGAAAAGTTCTGACACTGTTCCAATTTAATTCTATCCAGGCATCAAGAGGTCACTCAAGAAAACTAATAACTAGAATACAGAGCAAATAAGAGTAACACACACACACACACACACACACACACACACACACACACAGCTTTCCAGTTGCCTGTGGTAGCTGGCATCAAAAGGCCGAGAATTCAAGGGCCAGCTTTTGTCAAGCTGACTATATAACTTTATAGTCAATATTAACTATCGCTGTATAATGCTAAAGTGAAGGGCACTATATACTGTTTCAGTGTTTATGCACTGTTAAGTCAGGAGTTAGAAAACTGCTCCTTTTTCAAGCAAGGTCTATGGGCTGAGCACCTTGTAAGAGTAGGTTTACGCTAGAAGAGGATGGGACACTTGAGAACTACTCAAGCCTCCTCGTTAGTGGTGGTGAGAGCTTGTGGTGGTGGGAAGAGCATGTATGTGCTCACCTATGAAGAAATTCTTTAAAATAATTTCTATTTTTTAAATGAATTCATTAATGCTTTTGTTGTCAAGTCAAGGAGGAGAAAAAATAACAATAAGCATTATTCTGAACACTAATAAGTGGCACGCTGTCCTTGCCTGTCACTAATTTGGGACCAGGCCATTCTTGAGAGCCAGATCTAGCAAAGTCCTCATTCATTGTTCCAAATGAGAAAGAAAGAGCAAACAATAACTTACACTTATACACTTATTTAGCCCCTAAATGCTGGCAATAGGAGAAATGGGGGGAGATGGAACTCTTGCTTCTCTATTATGACATTTCTGACGTTTTATTATAATTTTATAGTAATTATTTCCTTATATCCTTTTCACTCTATTAATCTAGCAGATATTTTAAATTAGGAATGGTGCTTTCCAATTGTTTATATTATTAACACCTAGTTCAGTGTGTGGCTTTGAGTAAATTATTATAAATTTGTTTGCAGATTTGTTGAAAGAACAAACGAATGAATAACCCATGGCCCTTATCTTCCAAAGGCTTAAAAACAAGGTGGAGACATAATTTTATATTTCCGTCTTTCATTCCCTACTAACCCTAAAATGCCATCTTCTCCTTTATCACTGATTTCTTGGCCCTCTGCCCCAATCCAGCCCCACTTCCTACAGATTCTGTTCCTGAAACAGCAATCTCAACTTCCTATTATTTCTCTCCTCATTGCCACTAATTCCATACAGATCCATCCTCTGTCATGTGGATTATTTCAAGAATGTCTATCTGGTTTCTATCACCAAACTTTCCTCTGTTTTCCAGCCCAACCTGTCAGATTATTGTCTCTGGTCCCTAGTCAAGACAGAGCTGACAATAAACCCTCCTAATAAAAATAATAATGAAGTTCATTCCTAGAGCAAAATGAGGAAACTTTGTCACTATTTCAACACTTCCAATTATTTTAGAAATACTATTAAAAAAAGAGAAAGTAAAAATAAATGTGAAAAATGTAATATATAAACATAAGAATGTCTTGGTGTAATAATACAATTTTTGAGGGGAGATATATATATATATATAGTATAATTATTATTAGAGGTCAATTTTATAACTCTAAAGTCACTGCACAATTCTTAAAAGGATTTTCATCCTTGTTTTGTTCATTAATTGTGCCTGTGTCACATAAAATATTCATACTACATTATATGTTTTATTACTTAATAGGAAAGATAGAAATCCAACAAAGATAGTAGGTAAAACATTTTATTAGGGCCATTATTTAATTAGAAATACTAGAGGTTTCATAGCCCTACTATCAGTGGCAGCATTTTTCTCCTTATTAAAGACTACATACAATATTGAAAAAGCATCTGTTGGTAGTCATGGGGCTAACTTTGTTTTATGATAGCTACACCTAATCCATTCTGTTTATTGTTAACATGACTAGAGCCATATCAACAATGAATATTTGTCGGAAATGTTGAGGGAGTCTGCAAAAGTCAGAGGGGAGCTGATTCTTATTTAGGATTTCATCGCAGAACATAAATTATTCCCACTCACTCTCAAGACCATGAGATTTAACAAAAAAAAAAAAAGGAAGAAGCAGCGCCACATTTGAGGGAATAGTGGGGGAGTGGAGAATATTGAGCTGCATTTCTTACTTGCTAAATAGTTGTTAAAAAGAGATGGTATATCCATACAACTATCATCATAAATAAATCTGCATATGAACTGTCATACAGATCTCGCTTTAAATACTGAAAACCACTTATCTACTGATGGGCACTTGGGCTGTTTCCTGATCTTAGCTATTGTAAATAGAGCTACTATGAATATAGGGGTTCATATATTCTTTCTGATTGGTGTTTTGGGATTCTTAAGGTATAATTCTAGAAGTGGTATCACTGTGTCAAATGGCCATTCCATATTTAATTTTTTGAGGGAACTCCATACTTTTTTCCCATAGTGGCTGTACCAGTTTGCATTGACACCAACAATGTACTAGTGTTCCCTTTCCTTCACATCTTTGCCAGCACTTGTTTGTTGATTTGCTGATGGTAGCCATTCTAGTAGGTATGAGGTTGCATCTCTCTCACAATTATTGACTTTGAGAATTTTTTCATGCGTCTGTTGGCCTTCTGTATTCCATTTTGGAGAAGTATCTATTTTGGTATTTTGCTCATTTATTATTTGGATTGTCTGTCTTCCTTTTGTTAAATTGTATGAGTTATTTATATATTTTGGAAATTAACCCCTTATCAGATGTATCATTGGCAAATATATTCTTCCATACAGTAGGATTCCATACAGAGGGCGAAAAGGGGACAACTGTAATATGTTCAACAATAAAGATAAATTTAAAAAAATTAATAAATATAAAATACTGAGAAACAAGTCTTTAGTATTTTTAAACTTATTGATTTTGCTATTTTATATGACTCTAATATCAAATTAAAAACTGGTACACAATAAAATGTCTGATTCTTACCCTTGCAACCATATGCTACCACCCATCTGCATCACATGTAATCTCTTGCCTTAATTTCTTAATAATTCTTCTGGCATTTTTGTATTCACATGAATACAATTAAAAGCACAATTTTTTTTTTATTTTCCCCTTTCTTACAAATAGGAAGCATAGCTACATATCATTTTTCCTTTTTATTTTGTATTTATCTTTTTTCCCCAAAAAATCTCTTACCATCAATATATAAATAGCTTCTTTACCCTTTTTCTATCCACATAGTATTCTATTGCATGTGGATGTATACAAATTATTTAACCAGCTCTTATCTAGGACCATTTGGAACATTTTTAACATTTTCCTATCACAAAAAAATTTGATCAATAATCTGAAACATATCTCATTTTGTACATATGCAGGTATAAATGTGGGATAACTTTCTAGGAATTAAACTAGGAAATATGGAGCATTTTTTAAAAGGGTGAAAATTGGAGCAGGCCTAAAATTTCTGCACAGCAACCATCAATGGCAGGGTAAGTGGGAACTGCCTTTTTACCCAAGATAATGAAACCAGCCAACATGTTGCTCAAGAGTAGCAGCAACAGGTGGAAACATCAAATATACATAACCTAGAATCCTTCCTGGAATAACAATGGAAAACTGAATCTAATTAATGATGCAGGAATTTAAAAAAAAACTATTAAATGTTTTTGGTGTGAGATTTGGTTATTTTAAACATGAAACAAATAAATATACTAAGTGTTACATGAATTATGGTTAACACAGCAAAATATAAATACTGACTATGCAAACACAATTAAAAACTAACAAAATAAGGGCTGTAAAGTAGGAATTAAGGGGGTAGTTTAAAGTTCTAATATTTACATTTTCATAGCAAGGAATCAATCAGAATTATTTAAAGATGAAGTGTAGATTTGAAAAAAAATAAGGATTCTAATTTCAATGTTTTTTCATAATCCTCTTCTTTTAGTTAGATTGATCTCTTATAAAATTTGTGGTAATACTTATATGAAATACAATAATTTCTTGAGATTCCTGTTTTTTCAATATTTAAGAAAAACTAAATGTAATACTTATATCATAAATAAGATATAATTTTAGATTATAAAAATCAAATTATAATCCAGTATTACAAAAATTAAAAATAACTATCTTTGTATTAATAGTATGCACATATACAGAAAATATGATGTCTGCCGTCAAGGTCTCATAATATAAATAATGATTAGTTATAAGTGGTGCATGTAATTGTTTTATTCTCATACTTTGTTGCTTATTTTAATTTCTACATGCTTTCTGGAGTTGCTTGCTTCCTTCATAAAAAGCAAGTATTTTTTAAGTGTGATTTTAAATAAAATTTATTAAACATATATCATAAATAATATAAGGGGAATATACTCAATGTGGCTTTTTCAATAATTATATTAGAAACAAATGAATGGCCCAATAATGAGAAAATTATTAAGTAAATAAAGCATTACCAAGCAAATTGATTGCTAAGCAAACATTAAATGATATTTTTGAAGCCTATGGGCCATCCTGGAACAGTGATCATTCTATGAAGTTAAATGGAAAAAAAATCAGGGAAAATACAGGTGCTTTCTGAATGCAACTATTTAAAATATATTAACGGCCCTAACTGGTTTATTAGCTCAGTGAATAGAGCGTCGGCCTGCAGACTGAAAGGTCCCAGGTTCAATTTCCGGTCAAGGGCATGTACCTTGGTTGTCGGCACATCCCCAGTAGCGGGTGTGCAGGAGGCAGGTGATCGATGTTTTTCTCTCATCAATGTTTCTAACTCTCTATCCTTCTCCCTTCCTCTCTGTAAAAAATCAATAATATATATAAGAACATTTGGTTGTCAATGGTGTACTCTTTCTACTTTTTAAAAAAGGTTTGCTGGCCTAGCCAGCGTGGTTCAGTGGTTGAGGGGTGACCTATGAACCAGGAGGTCACAGTTCGATTCCTTTCAGGGCACA
>NW_006285040.1:2782445-2801360 GCF_000327345.1 Myotis davidii
AAATATATTAACAGATAGAGGGATAGATAATACGAGTGAATTCAAAAGTAGTGGTGATGTGGGTGATTTTCTTCTTCTTTCTAATGCTTTTGCAATTTTGCTGGTGGATTTTTGTTTTGTTTTGTTTTGTTGTTTGTTTTACGTTATTATTCAAATGCCTGAACTCACCATAATCACGCATGTCTTTCACAGAATTAATGGTATGTATTAATGTAGCTACTTCTAGTAGAACAGTTCTGATATAAAGAAATTCAAACTGCTACTCTGCAATAATTTAGGTCAAATATTGGCACAAAAGAATCTACCAAACTAATTTTTTACTCATGAACATATCTGGAGAGCAATAGGACACATTTAAAATCATTACACACATTTTTCTCTAAATTTAAAATGATGTGACTAACATTGGAAATGTGAAAACAAATGCTTTTGATTTGAAGTAGTTTCTATTTTTGGATATTTTATTTGTAATACCCTGAGATTTGAGCATATATTTAATTCAAAAGGATCCCTCATTCAAGATATTAAGAGCTTAGCTGTTAAATGACTCTTTTTTTTGAAGATTATAATCAATTGGAAGGAGAGGTAGAAGTTTAAGAATGTCTGTCGCCCGCACAATGCTTACACAATGCACAGGCTACCTCGCAGGTGATTGTCTGCTCAGCCTTGAATCTTGAATTCTGCTTGTGAAAGTTGAATACAAGCTATAATTTCCCATAAAACAGCAATGCTATTAGCTACACGCTATACTTTTTTGTTGGATTGTTTAATCTGTTGTGCATGGTTCTCTTTCACAACCAAGAACAAATTCTTCCTATGGTGCCATGGTCAATAACAATGGAAGTTACTGACTTTGCTCTTCCACTGGTTGCTGAGATGTTTTCTCTGCCCTCTGTGGACCTCACAGGGAATTGTGTCAATATTTGTCATAATTTTTCAGGCTTTCTGGTGGGCAGTTTGATACTTTTAAAGTATGAATATAAAAATGGAACTGAAAGTTACTGCTATGCACCCATTATATTTACCTTTAGAAGGACACAAAGTAGGAAACTAAGACCCTGGCTAAAGTGTCATCAACACCAGCCCTCTGAGTTGGGGTCCCTGGGGGCCCTGTTATTTCAGAACCCTGGCAGAAGTGAGAAATGGAATAGCATCAGATGGTTTTCTTTAGTGGATTGCCTTAGACTATATTTCTATAGAATTTAGCAAATCAAACATAGCATTTTTCAATTCCTTTGTGTACCATTCTCCTGCTTTATAATGATAGCATTGATGAATCACACCAGCACAAAAAAGAGGGGAAGAGTAGAGAATGGGTGTAAAATTGAATACTTTACATTTAAAATAAAACTTCTTAGTATTTGTTCTATTCCAACCATTGTTTTATATATATAAAAAAGACACTAGATAGCATAGGGGTGGTAGATACCAACTTTTCTATCATGCAGCCTGACTGCTATCTTTTTAGATTAGAAAGAAGAGAAGTTCTGAAAGCAAATTACAGAGAAGAAAGCACAGGCTTCAGGGAAAAGGATGTTTAGGGTGAGGCTTTCATTTTATGGTTATTTTCCAGAATATTTATTAAAACAGGAAAATTTGGTCTTTTTTTTCTTTTCTTTGCCCATTACCGAGAAGTTGAGCCTATCTGGACTTCTGACCTTCAGCTCTATAAGATCATAAATGGATATTGTTTTAAGCTGCTAAGTTTGTGGTTATTTACTGCACAGCAATAGAAAACAAATACGCATAAATGACACTCTTTTTTCCTTCTAAAAGCATCTGGAGGGGAGAAACTGTTTCATTCACAGCTCTATCTTCAGCACCTAGCAGAGTACCTAGAGTATATAGTAAGTGCTCAATAAAGACTTGCTGATTGACTGAGCAAAGGAGAGATATTCCTGAATACTGTGAAGTAATTCTGTCATTAACTTTGGAAGTGAAAAGAATGCTTACTGAACTGGCCTTGGCTGGAATATTCAAATACTCAAGATAGATTTTAAAAGCCATTTTGGTCTTGGAACAGAAACCTTGTTGCACCAGAACCAAAGTAACAGAAAACCCAACTAATCAGAGTTTTGCACACAGACACACCTTGCTTTCCTCTTTTAGAAGAAAAACATAAAGATCTATTTGGCTTGACTCAATAGGAGAAGCCAACCAAAGAACTATCGTAACTCCACAAGTAAGACTGGCAGCAAAGTGTAGTACATGAAATTATTTATCTCAGAGCTTGGATATTTGGTTTTCACTCTGAACTCTGTCATTAATAAAGTGAGTAGATTTAGATAAATAACAAATTTTACTAGTTATAAAATTTAGGGTCCGGTAAAGTTCACCTTAAGAAAATGAGGGGGATTGTAAAGAATCCTCATAGCTCTCACAGGATGTTTTTCAGGCCTAGAGCCTACTCACCCTTAGAGTGTCACCGCGACCTGGGCTGTTTAAGCCAGCTGACTTGTTTTGATTTTGTTGTGTATGTTTTTTGCCAGGGCAGGGAGCTAAAAAGACCTTTGCTTCCAAATAATGGTGCTTAGGCCACTGGACTGGTCATACCTGGGAGCTTACTAAAAATGCAGAATCCCAGGTCCCATTCCAGAACATTGAATCAGAATCTGAAAATGTAACATGCTCCCCAGGTAACTCTGTGCACATTACAATCTGAGAAGTACAATCTAGTTGGCCAGAGGATCTACCCTTTCTGTTGTGTTCCACTCACCTGAGACACATTAATTTATTTGAATGGCCCAAGTAGGAATTTTACTTTTTGACGCCCTACATCTTTTAATGGGTAAAGGTTAAAAGGAGGTTTTGAAATAAACCAGAGATGGGCTAGCAACCTAAATCTGACAATAAGACACTGTGTCACTGGCATTTCACATAGCCTCCATGAGCGTTGTAGTCCTGTCTAGAAAATGGGGATAATAAAAAGCACTTGATATGGCTAATGTGAGGATTAAACAAAATTATACATGTAAAGAACTGAACATAGAATATGGCACATAGAATGTTTTCCATAAGTGATAGATGATCACCATTATTGTCATTCTCGTCATCATGAGTGTCATTTAGTGACAGCCAGAGTCAACATCATCAAATACGTAATAAGTTCCTCACCATCAAATAAATTATGCTCATTATATTCACCCAGAATACTCCTGCCACAGTCTGAGAACCAAGTTGTAATGCCATTTGGATTCACAATGAGAAATTATTTGACTAACATAGGCCTACACTTCCTTTCAGGGACATCACGGAGATGTGTAAGTGAGGTGAATATGGGGCAGCATCTAATAGAACCCAATTGTTGAAGGATATATTTAGGAACTGATCAAGTGGCTCTTTGTCAGGAACAGGGCAGCAAGTTTGGAAAAAGTTACATCTCAACTAGGTTCAGATGGAAATTAGCTTTTGGTCAAAAGAGACAAAATTCTAAATTGAGAGAAATCCCAGTGAATTAGTCACTGAGGAAAAATTCTTCTATGAGGAATGATTTCAGCCAATAAATTCTGGAAAAGAAAATGACAATAAGCTTCTTGATATACAATGTGGTATCATTAGCTATAGTTAGCTCATATACTGTTGGTTACTTCAGTGAAATCATATACAATAACTTTACCTCCTAAAGACTACAAATGCAAAACAGATATGCATGTTCAAGTAATTCTGTCAACTCTGTGTACTGATTCTGCTTTACAGAAAGGAGTTTTCTTGTGAGGATTCAAAGGTAAATGAACTATACACAGCAGGTATCTTGGTCACAGGTTTCAGAATGTGATGAGCATAATATTTAGTTCCAGACACTAATGTCCATATTAATTCAATGTCATTTTAAAATCAATCATGATCAATGTCCTAAAGCATTCTTCTCATGTGACACGTCATTGGTTTGCTTAGCAGAGGAGATTGTATGACATCTGCTGTTGTCATTTGCAGTCTGCTATTGTCATCGATGTCTTGGGGCTGAATAGGAGTAGTTTTGAAAGTCAACTAATTAATCATTATTAATGGCACTGAACTTGGGTGAGCCATTTCTACCAAGACTCAGTCATACAGAAAGTCATAAAAGTTAAAATAGCTAAAATGGTTCCTCCTGCCACAGACACTCCAGGTCTGAAACCTCTAACTAAAATTGGAACTGCTGTGCTATCTTTGATATCCGGTGGTTCTAGCTCTTACTATGCCCTGTACCTTCCAAACCCCTGATGCTACAGACTACAGCAGCAGTTCTCAACCTGTGGGTCGCGACCCCTTTGGCGGTTGAACGACTCTTTCACAGGGGTCGCCTAAGGCCATCCTGCATATCAGATATTTACATTATGATGCATAACAGCAGCAACATTACAGTTATGAAGTAGCAACGAAAATAATTTTATGGTTGGGTCACAACATGAGGAACTGTATTTAAAGGGCCAGAAGGTTGAGAACCACTAGACTAGAGGAAAGTTTCTTAATCAAATTCAAATGTGTAAAGGCCAAAATATAGAGTTCCCTCATCCTTTTTATATCTTCTCATGAGTGCAAACACTTGGGGTATTGCTCTCTCTAAATTCATCATAGTATATTATAGTCTAAATCCATTGGACATGAAATACTTGTTTTCCACATTCATTCTATTATGAAAACTTATTAGTGAAAAATGTTATTATCCCAGTCACTTTTTCTTTAAGAACCTCACACACCTGAAGCATTATTATCATGGCCCTTTATTTCAGATGGTGCACAGAGATGTCAGAAATATAATTTACCAGGAGACATTTCAGTTCAAGGGCACATTGCAGCAGTTATGAAAAGAGACCACCCTTATAGAGACCCCATTTACACTCCAATGACTTAATTATCAAAATTATATAACAGAAGAAAAGTTTGATTGAAAGCAAGGTTCACTAGGAAGAATAGGAGGAAATAAGGTAAGTGGCTATACCCAGGATTTTTCAGTTCATAACAATCCAAATACTTACCAAACACAATATTTTATCATTTTTCTCTCAATGACCTGCAGATTCTAGTCCCTTATAGGTGGCAACGTTTATAAAAGAATGCACTCAAAATATGGAATTCAAATGCTAAGAAGCTGTTGTCACAGCAGATGCACAACTGCTCAGTCCCTTCCTTACTCTCTCTCATGTGCCTTCTAGCCCCTTCTCTCTGTGCTTTCTTTCGTTCCCTACAAAGTGTAGACACAACACAGGTTCCAGTGCAACTGCCCCTGTGTAACCACATAAAGTCCCCTTTCCTTCTGCCTCTAGTTTCCATATCTTGGGCCAATTGTTGGGGGTAGAGAGAGTCGGCATGTGTTAGAAATTGAAATAGAAGTCTTTGAACTAAAACACTTGGAGGTGAGGAAAAACTGGAGTGGGAACTTGGAAAACATTTCTGAAGACAGTTTCCTCTCCCTAAGTGCAAGTGTGGTAATGACATTGTTTTGCAAATCTTTCATTGCTCTAAAATGGAATGAAACACAAGCCTTAAACAGTACAGTCATTTCAGCCTCTCTGCCAGTTGAACTACAGTTTTCATTTTCATCAGCTTGGCAATCTTTAGCTTTTCCCATTAATTTATTGGACTCACCACTTTCTTAGCTGTATTTTCCCTTCTTCTTCATCTCTTCCTCCTCTCCTCATTTGTCTCCTACTTCTTCATTTTGCTCATTCCAATATAGTTTTTCAGCTTTGGCAGATTGGACATAGCTTGGTGCACCACTTATTTTTTGAGTTATGTGATGACTTTACATTTGGTTGACAAAAGAAGTGTGTCAACAATCTTCTACCCCTTTGCTCAAAATTGCATTTATTATTAATTAAGGGAGTAGAAAATGCTGATTACGTCTTTCCATATCCATGCACTGGTTAGAAAGAATGTATGGTCAATGCTTCATATCAGAAGTAGTTATAAGTCACTGTGAACAATAAATCAGTGAGTACAAAAACATTGCTCCTAAGAAAAATATACAGGTAAGTTCCTGTAAGACTCTGGTCACAATATTTTCATCAACTGATCACTTTGTTTTATGTTGTGTAGTTTAGTTTAAAGATAACTTATTATGTACACACACACACACACACACACAACATTATATATATACATATCTATATATGTATATATATAATAACAACATTATATATATAGATATCTATATATGTATATATATAATATTTGACTCATTAGACTCATTAACATTGAACCCCTGACCAACAGCACCATAACTTAAGACGGAACAAAGATTATCTAACACACATTTTCTCCCTAAGTCACATCACAGCCACAGTTCTTGCTTAGGAACACAAGATAGCATTTCAACATTCTACATTCTATTTAAACAATGACATCATCAACAAAAGGAAAAAAAGTGAAAAATGCAGCATTAATGGATCGTAACAAGGACACATGTTTACAGTATGAAAGCTGAAGCAATAAGGCAGAGTGTCACTGTGTTCACCCTCAACTAGGAATCTGAGTCACGCAACTTAAAATTGTCGCCATTCTGCACATGTCCACAGTGACCACCAAAGGGGCACAAATATTGACTTGGGGATTACGAATAAATTTTATCAAGTAAGTTAGTTCACAAATATAAAATCCATGAGTAATGAGGACTGAATGTAGTTACTTCAGGACAGAGTATACACTTTACACAGACATATTCCTATTTCTGTCTTCACTTGAAGTTTTGGTTCCTCAGATTATGATAAATTAAGAGATATTTAAGCCTGTTTTTGCAAGAGGGTAGGTGCCAATTTGTATCAAAGAAATCTAGTTGCTATTACCGCCAGTGCTGTTACTGCTGCTGTTGTATTTCAAAACATGGGAAGCAGTTGTCTTGAGACTAGAAGCACCAAAGTATTGGTCCACTGAGTCCCTGAAACATGTGGAACAACATCTTAGGAGCTTTTGTTGCAGGAAAGGAAAGCAAACAAATAAATTTAAACAGATGGAAAGAAGAAGTGTCGTAGTAAAATGTAGTAAAAGCATTACAAATGTAGTCACATTACAGTGCAGCCAATAAGAAGTTGTTCTGCGTTAGGTAAAATCAGTGAAGCAGAGGATTTTGCAGAACTTGTAGCTAGTCCCCTGTGCTGAGCATAATGTTAATGGGCATTTGCCTTTCAGGTCAACTTTTTTTAATGTAGAGAAGGCTGGGGACCAGGGCGGGAGTCCCAGCAGCCTACAGCACTAACCTAGAGAAATAGTTGAAAAATAGCAGAGCAAGCTGTGAAAGTCATTTGGGGAGTTAATAAGTATTTTCTTAAGTATGACTTTAAGGGGTAGATAAAAATAAATTAAATGAAAATTATACTTAAATTTGGAGTGAGTTGAATAGAAGAATGGCCATGCTATTGAAAGAACCAGGGGAAACTGAAGAGGAACTTTGAGTGGCAAAGGATTACAGAAGTTAATTCAGGGTCGCATTCAATGCAACATCTATGAGAAATGATTTTCTCCTCTCTAATTTTAGTGCCATGAACCTTTTTTCACAAAGCAATATGTTTTATAGTTGGATCACGGAGGCTTAGTATTCAGTACTTCCTAAGTCAAATAATTAATTTCAAATGCTCTATCCATTTGCACTACCACTGTCACTTGGAACAGACACAAAATAAGTATTTCTCTTCCAAATACAGGTCATATATAAATATTTGAAGCTAGTTATCAAGCAGATCTGTGGTCCTTATTCTCAAGGTAAATACTCCTAGCTTCTTTAACTATTCTTCTTATCAAGGAGATTTCAGGCCCTTCCTTATTATAGGTCTTCTCCTCTGGACATACCCAGAGTTAGCAGTATTACCATTAAATAAGGTGAAGTTAAAAGATGTCAAACTACAGCGAGAAGGCTGGGGAGGGTTGGCGGGGGGATAAGAGATCAACCAAAGGACTTGTATGCATGCATATAAGCATAACCAATGGACACAAGACACTGGGGGGTAGGGGAAGCCAGGGGAAGGTCAAGGGGAGGAAAAAAAAGGAGACATATGTAATACTCTTTGTAATACTTTAAGCAGTAAAACAAATTTTTTTTTAAAAAAAGATATCCTATGATTTGTGTGGGATACAGTGAGGTTTTTTTCAATTTTGAAACGCAATAATTTTATACCTATAACTCTTAAACATGTATCAAAAGAGGAACTGTGTCCAATCCCATCTATACCCACCCTGTATTTGTACAATTAATTACCTCTTATGCCCTAAATTTAAAATTTTACAAAGCAGAGTACCAGAGACTATGGCCTGAAAATGTCTGATGTTAAGCAACAAGATAAGTAGGACATGTGAGAAGTAGGACAAGTAAAGCAAATGGAGAGATAGAGAGAAAAGAGGGAGAGCCAGAGTAGTAAAGGATCAAAAAACCAAGTGAAACAAGTTTCAAAACAAAATATGATAAAAACATCAAAAGCTAAAAAAAAAAAATGTTTAAATGTGAAGGCTGAAGTAAGCGTTTTATATTTGGTAAAAGAATGGTCTGGTCTTCAAGAAAAACAATTTCAGAATCATGCTAGTGATATAGTTAGATTCTAGAGCAGTGGTTCTCAACCTTGGCTGCACATTAGAATGATCTGGGAATCTTTTTAAAATCCTGATTTCTGGGCCTCATCCTCCGGAAATTCTGTTTCCTTGTTATGAGGTGAGGCAACAACATTACTAACAAAGAAACAGAATTTCCGGAGGATGGGGCCCAGAAATCAGGTTTTTAAAAAGATTCCCAGGTGATTCTAATGTGCAGCCAAGGTTGAGAACCACTGTTCTAGGGGTTAGAGAGAAGTTAACCAGGAAGCTCAGCAAAGTCCAGAAATCACCCTGTAACAAGGAAATCAAGAAAGTAGGAAAATCCAACAGTAGCTACAAGCATCATATGTTTTCACTGAAGTCATGTCCCCCAACTAGATGTCATTTGTAATTCTCTCAGGGCCTTTCACGTTCCAAATCTCCAACACAAATGGATAAAAAATAAAAATTGTACTCAGGCTAGAACATAATTACATCTGCATACAAAAGTAAAATATGATATATCATGTTTTAAATAACTGAGCAAGAGAACACGAATTTCCCCACTCAGATTACTTAGTGAATTCACAATAGAGTGTGGTTTCAATTAGAAAACACTACCATTCCTGGAACTGCTTAAGAAGTTGCGGAGACATCATTATTCATTAGGGTCAGTTATTCTATAAGTTCTCCTTAAACTGTACTACTATTATATAAGGATATAATACCAGAACTTGCATTTTTTCAAAGACAAATTAAGGAAAAGTATTTATTTGCATACTTTGCTTTTGCTCCTGCTTCACTGTTATTTCAATGCTTTTATATTTTGAGTACATGCTAATATCAAATGTATACATTGCCAGAAACCACAAAAAGCTTATGTTAATACTGTCAGAGCCATGTTCATTCTCTTTAAAACACAACTCTGAAATTAAATTGGCCCAGTCTTCCTTTCTCCCATCAATAATTCAAAATGAAAAATAAGGAGAATTTTCAATGGGAACCTTTATGTACCTCTGTTGAGAATACAAACTTGTAAAACCATATTGGGAGCAATTTGTGAGAACATAGGGCAATTGTGTTCATACATAGCCTCTGTTCAGTAATTCCACTCCCGAGTGTGCCCCTGAGAAAAATGCTCACATTTACCTAAGGGGTTTTGTATGAGTGTTTTTGTTTCGGGGTTACTATTACAGCAGGGAGTCAGGAATAACCTAGGTGTTCAACTCCAGGAGACTAAACAAATACAATGAGGCAGATGTACATTATGGAATGTCATGGAGCAGTAATAAGTAAAGACATAGCTATGCTATACTAATAAAATGTACTTCAAAAAATAAAAGAATAAAATCTATACTTCAGTATTATTTTTAAAAACATATATATATATATATATATCATAATATATATCATTATGGTATATCTCTCAAGGCTATATAGAGTGTGGAGGAAATAGAAGTGAGGATGGGAAATGAAAGACTCAACTAACAAATTATAATAAAAAACAAATGCAATGAACTAACAGTTATGATTAAATCAACTCTGCAACTAGTTAAAATTCTAGGAATTAAGACATTGCTTTGAGAGATAAAATGTTTAGTGATATGTTTAAAATGAAATGAACAGAAAATGATAATAAATAAAAAATCTATTAATTTTATTACCACATAAAATATTTAAAGCCATCTTAGAAATACAGAACATTGCAAAATCGCAGGAGACCCAGACCCACTGTGCCAGCGGGACCCCAGACCCACCCTGCACGAGCCACGGGTCCCACCTCCACGAAGCAAGCCGCAGGCCCTTCCTCCCCACAAGAGGTGCTCCATGCACCTCCAGGTGACTGTTTATTTGGTCATTCCGCCATTATGGCGTGATGACCACAGGCCTTTTATGATATAGATGTATATATTAGAGGACAGTGCATGGATTTGTGCAGGGGAGCATGGGGGTCCCTCAGCTTGGCCTGCGCCCTCTCACAATCTGGCACCCCTTGGGGGATGTCTGACTGCTGGTTTAGGCCCAATGGGCCTTTGGGGATCAGGCCTAAACCAGCAGTCGGACATCCCCCAAAGGATGTAGCAGTGCATCAAGTGGCAGGCGACCAAGGAGGAGCCTGCAGTGCATGGATTTGTGCACGGGGGCATGGGGGTCCCTCAGCTTGGCCTGTGCCCTCTCACAATCCGGCACCCCTTGGGGGATGTCTGACTGCTGGTTTAGGCCCAATGGGCCTTTGGGGATCAGGCCTAAACCAGCAGTCGGACATCCCCCAAAGGATGTAGCAGTGCATCAAGTGGCAGGCGACCAAGGAGGAGCCTGAGTTGGCACTGCTTAATATCGCTGCCACGGAGTCGGGAAAGGCTCCCGCCACCACAGCTGCATTTGCCAGCCATGAGCCTAGCTTCTGGCTGAGTGGCACTCCCCCTGTGGGAGCACACTGACCACCAGGGGACAGCTCCTGCATTGAGCGTCTTCCCCCTGGTGGTCAGTGAGTGTCATAGTGACTGGTCAACCGTCATTCTAGTCATTTGGTCATAACGGTCGCTTAGGTTTTTATATATATAGAAGTTATGGATAAGCAAATATTTATTCAAACAATGTTTACTTTGGAAAATAGTAAACAATGTAATGTTCTTCTTTATGTATGGAATATATAGCTATTATAAACTGTCCAAGACAAGATGAAGTGGCTTTGCAGAATCCCAGGTTACAGGCCTAAGATAAATGAATAAAAATGTTTTGATACCTTGTGTGTAGGGCAGCATTACTATGGCTCCTTGGACTGAAGAAACTTAGAATCTTAGATCCAAGAATTTTGGTACATCAGATCACATTCTCTTAATTTCTTAGAAAATCTTTCGACATACTTTCCTCTGGAATTGTAAAGGAAACAATTAGCTTTGTGTTTGAAATAGCTGTTCATGATTGCTTATTGCTCATTGTGCCAGTTATAAAAACTAAACTGTAGGTACCAAATATATAACACCATTCATTTTACAACACCTGCCAAGCACCACTCTTGGCAACATGTACTAACATTTGCTTAGTACCTTCTATGAAGGAACCTTGTGTTTATAATCTCCCTTAATCCTCCTAATAATTCTATAAAATAGAACCATTTATTGGGGAGGGGGGGAGAGAGGCTTAAGGAGGCGGAGTAAATTCCAGTAGTAGCACAACTAAAATTTGACAAACTAGCTCTCACAACCTGGTGAATAAGCCTCTACCACATTATATTGCCCATGTGTCTGTTCCCTTAAATACTGATTTAATTCCTTTTAAATCTTTATCATTATTGTTTCTTAATTTAATGGCCAACTGAAGCAGCACCCTTGTCCTCCCAGCACACTCCCCTCCATTACAATAGTGCTCTTTAAATGGGAGCTTGCTGTATCAATTATTTTCAACAAAGAAAACAGTAACAAAGTTTAACTTCATGAAAACTACTTGAACTTAGCTTTGCGCTATGACCAATACCAGGATAGCAGCAGTTAGATTACTAAAACACATTTCATTAGCAGGACTATAAAATAAGTCACTGAGATTTACACAGTCCCTTTCTCGATAATCAGGAAATTAAATGTCCTTGCTTAGAACAGTTAAAACAACTGATAAGATTTTTTTTCTCACTACCTCACACTCTCTATTTTATTCACATTCTATTAGCTGGAATCAGGTAAATCCGTTTGCAGTCAGGGCCAGGGTGAATATAGCCCTTAAAGAAATTTCAAGATTTTATTTTTAAAAAGAGAGCTAGATGATAGGAAATATATTGCAAGCTGGTCCTTTCTGTGAGAAAAATTTAGGGTTCAGAATACCTGGAAGTCAAACGCAAGGATTAACTAACTATAAACTCCAAGGTCTACATAAGGCTATGACACTGTAAAAAATATTTAAACAGACAAACTTGGTAACAATAGGTTTGATCAGGATCAATAAATTCTCTTCATTGCTTTCTTTAAAAGCTGATCTTTATGTTGGCTTAAAATCATACTTACCATACTGATAACCTTAGCAAGTAGATTTTAAAAGAACTTTAACCAAGGATCATATTTAATTGGATACATCTATATCTATAGCTTTAGTTATATCTATCTATATCTATAATCTCCAGTGGTTTCAATGCAAGTTAAAGATTCCTGAGCCTTGATTCCTATGGCAGAAATTATTAGTTGCCCCACTACCTTCTCTTTTTCCTTTAATAACAGAATTCCCAAACTCTAGCAAGCTCATGACAACTCCAATAAAGACTATACTGTCTGACCGCCTTTAGAGCCAGGGGTTGCCATGTGACTAAGTTCTGGCCGAAGCAGTGGAAGAAGCAATAGTGAGTGTTATTTCTGGGTGGGGTCATGAAATGATGAAAGTATATACTCTTCACTCTTTTTTTATTATTATTATTCTGCTACCTAGACTGTGGACAGAATGGTTGTAGCTACAGCAGCCATCTCTACACAGCAGAGTAAATGTAAGAATGTTAGTCTACATCCCAACTCTTGTTCCTTGATGTGAGAGAAACAGAGGCCAGTGCCAGTATGTTTCCCATGCTCCACAATGTACTCCGTAATCCAGGATCCTTCCATTTTCAATCACTGTTACTTTGACTTGTCTTTCTATTCAGAGCCAAAAAATAAAAATAAAAAATAAATTAACTCTCAGAAAGAATTATGCTGGCTTGAGTCATTTGGAAAAATCTGAATGACAGCAAATTTGTATCTTAGACTGTGAGAAAGAACTACACGATGTATTGTGAGGTATTTCCCACGTACAAAGTTGGCAATAGTACCTGGAAGGCTCGGAGCCTCACCTTCTCCGCCTGTGTCAAGTGTAGGCAAAATAATTAAAACGGTCATTGTTACCTAGCCTTGTCCTCACTGCCTCCCCCAGCCCCATCACCCTGTTCTCAGTCTCCTGGTCCCCAAATTCTCTCTTTGCTTAACCCATTTACTTGGTAGAATTATCATTAGATGGCTGTGACTTTTCCCCCCCATTTTAAATTATTGGAAGCATAGAGCATAGCTCTAGCTCAAGGGTTCTTCGCCTGTTCCCTGGTTCCATTAACCTTTTCACTTGTTCCACCCGGCCCTCCCATAATGAGAAAATAATAGAGCTAGAAGAATCCACAGAGATCAATTAAGCCAGCACTGACTGAGAGATAAAATGGAACTAAAAATGTCAAATTAGCCAAAGCCATAAAGTAAATACTCAGCAGCACTTGGATGAGAAGGCTGCTCACCTGAGAGCCGGCTCCTGCTCTCCTCCCTTTGCCAGATTGCATCTATGTCCTGTTCTGTCCTCCCTTCACCCTTTTCTTTCCTTGACCTACTAGATTTCAGTCTCGGGATAAAGACGGAGAAAGAGATAATGACAGGAAGGAAAGAGAGTGTGCATGTGGACAAGTGGCCTGTCTGTAAATGTTCCCTCAGATGCTATTTTATATCTTCATTATCCTTTTAAATGAATCTCTTCAAATCATGGGACATTTTTAAGAGACTCACTTTTGTTAGTATGTTTTCCCAGAATTCCAAAAAATTCTACAATGGCCGAGAGCTCTGCCTCTTCCCCACCCGGCCCCAGACTCCTGTATCTCCAGTCTCTGTAACTGGCAGCATGTCCAAGACACAAATCTGAGCATTATCCATTACTTCCCTCTGTAGGTTGCTATTCACATCCAATTAATTAATAACTACTCTCAATTCTACCACATTGATATGTCTGGAGCTCAGTCATCTCTCTCATCATTTCTGCTTAGATTATTCAACTAACTTTCTAAGGGCCCGCCCCCACACCCACAGCTCCAATATTATCCCTACCTAATCCCTTCCCCATCTGGCAACTAGGGGGATTGTACCACAATGCAAAGTTGGTCACAGCTAAGTTAATTCCTTCAGTGAATGCCCTAACCTGTAGGATATCAATCTTCAGTGGAACATAAAAGACCCTGTGTGCTCCAACCATGGATAGAACTCCTCAAATTTCATCTCTCTACTTCTGCCGCTGCCTGGGTTATTTCTAGGTCCTTAAATGTGGCAGGCATTGTTTCGCTATATGTTGTTACCTCTGGATTTAAGGTCAACTATAATCTGCTCTCTTAAAATGACCTCTGTGAGTCCCCAGTATAGCCTGGTGCCCATTCCTTGTGCTCCAAAAGTATCTTCTACATGCCGCTGCGAAAGCATCATCATAACGTACTGCATGTAATGCAAATGTTGAAACTCTTGTCTTTTCCTTTAGGGGAGTCTTAAAGAAGAGATGATGTATTCATGTTTTGACTACAAATGTGGGTGGTACATAATAACACTCAGTATGAATTGGCCAAATTAATGAAAAGTGAATACATTTAAAAAGGCCATGATTTATACTCCAGCCATGTGACAATATACTACTAGAAATGTTTTATCAACCTTGACCTTGCTTTAACTCCCCACTTCATTCTGTCTAAAGCCCACTCATCCCATACCATATCCTCATCAACACAAAAC
Source organism: Myotis davidii (assembly GCF_000327345.1). Classification (NCBI taxonomy): domain Eukaryota; kingdom Metazoa; phylum Chordata; class Mammalia; order Chiroptera; family Vespertilionidae; genus Myotis; species Myotis davidii. Next base: position 2,797,406 of record NW_006285040.1, read on the forward strand.
ACACATGCACACACATGCACAAGCACACAAACATAACGAGACTTAAAATAAATGAATAAAGCCAAATTTTGATATCTTGCTTGGAGCCTTCCTTTTTCTAGGTAATATACTAGTAGACATTTCTTCTCATGACAATATGGCTACAAGTGGACCTGTCATAGTTCCATCCTTATAGAGCTAATCTGTAGCCCTCTTAAAATAACAGCATGATGAATTAAAAGATGCCACAAAATTACAACCCAAAAAGATTTTGAACACCAACAGTATGTGCAATCCCCCTCCCCCACTTCACCCCATATCTAATTTAAAAGGAAGAAATATGTGGACATGGAGGGATAGGATACATTTAGGCATGTTCTCTAGATGCCATTTGGGTACAGTACTGCTATAACTATAGCAGATAAAAGGCCAATTACATTAAAATATCTCCAGTTGCAAGATGAAAATTAGAGAAATGAGTTTGCCAATGAGAGTGAAAAATTTTAGACCGTTAATTAGATTATATAGGAGTTCTAAGTTTCATTATAGCAACAGAATACTATGTCAAAATGCTCAGTTTTTCCTATATCTCAGCTGCTGAAAGTCATGCATGCCAGTGATCCCTTTGAAATTGCTTTATATAGACTCCTAAACTACCTATTAATCTCAAACAAAAAGAAACATTAAAAATGACAAAAAGTCTGTAAGAATTCCAGCTGTCTCCTTTCTGCCTAGAGTACTGTTACAATGTGCTAATGTGACCCTACTAAATATATATAATAAACAACTGAAGCTAGAAATAAACTGCTTCCTCTGAAAAGTACTTATTTTGAAGAAGTTTGTGTTGCCAGTTTAAGTTGTTGCCATGACATCTCAACACATCTGTAAAAAAAAAAAAGAAAGAAAGAAACAATACACAATAGGCAATATAAATACAGTCCTCATGATAAATGGTGTTAACTTCACAAACCCCAGTTTAAGTGATTCTTGCTTAAACTTTGTTCTTTCTCTGTATGTTTTTATTGATTTCAGAGAGGAAGGGAAAGGGAGAGAGAGATAGAAACATCAATGATGAGAGGGAATCATTGATTGGCTGCCTCCTGCATGCCCCCTATAGGGGATCAAGCCCGCAACCCAGGCATGTGCCCTTGATCGGAATCAAACCGGGGACTCTTCAGTCTGCAGGCCGATGCTCTATCCACTGAGCAAAACTGGCTAGGGCATTGCTTAAACTTTTATGGATCAGAACTATCATTACTATTAAAAGCAGTAGTGTCAACGTATTATTGGTTTCCTTTCCCTGAGTAAGAAAAATAAACAATTTCTGTGGGTTAATGAAGCCAACTTTTCTACATTATAGACTATTTTGTAATACATTTCTAGTCACTAGAATTATGGCAAATAGCGTGGAGGGCTCTAAATCCTAGAAAGAGAATTTCAAGTCATAAAGATATAAGTTAACTGATCTCACATGAGTAATTAAAGATAATTGTAATCTTAATTATGACTGGCAATATATGACTTTTTTAAAATGAAATGATCAGAATTTTGTAGAAGAGGCTGAGAAGACATAGAATTGGGAATCTGCCACCACGGGAAACTCATCAATAGACTCACTACCTGGGAACTTTTACTCTAGTATCTGCACCATTTGGGGAAGGTTATTAAGCTTAAATATTTCACTATTAATAACAAATAATGAATCACTCCTATACTACCCATCTAACACGTTTTCTATAGACTATTTTTGAAGGCAATTGAAGTTTCATGAGCAAGTCATTCAGCTCATCAAAAGACAAAGGAGGGACAGGACAAGGTGTTTTTACATGATTAAAAGTTTTGCTTTAAAAAAAAAAAAGGCAAATGAAAATCTAACTTAATCTAACTTAGCCAAAGCATTTCCTGTTACCTAACATTTTTATGGGCATAGCTACAGCTGACCTTTAAAATCATGCTACTATTAAGATCTAATATGGCACTCTACTGAAATTGATGGTCATGGTTTTAACACAATGTGAAATGGAATATGGAATCTACCTAAATCTGCCCTTTATCAAAAGCAATACAGCCTTTGGACATTGGTCAGATCTGGGGCAAGATATTCAGTCATATGCTATTATTAAACATAATTATGAGAATGAAATATTTCATACTTGTAACCATTTCAAATAATGGAGGCAGGTATCTTTTTTTTCTTACTGTCTCTGAGATCTATGTTATTACTCTTAGCACATATATAGCATGCATTTTATGAAATATAGTAAGAATAATTTATGATTTGATTAGTTATTAAACTTTTCCTGCTTTAATTGCTTGATTTTGCTTTTCTATTTGGCTAATATGAGGCCAAAGGTTTGGCACCTGTATTTTAAAACCCAAATAACATGTTTTTGAATTATTTTTTTTCTTTTATTGCTTAAAATATTACAATGAGTAGTACATTTGTCTCCTATTTTACCAGAAACACCAATTAGAAAGGATATATGCATCCCTATGTTCATAGCAGCACAATTCACCATAGCTAAGATTTGGAAACAACCTAAGTGCCCATCAACGGATGAATGAATTAGAAAACTGTGGTACATATACACAATAGAATACTATGCTGCTGTAAAAAAGAAGGCATTCTTACCATTTGCAACAGCATGGATGGAACTGGAAAGCATTATGCTAAGCGAAATAAGCCAGTCGGAGAAAAATTAATATCACATGATCTCACTCATATGTGGGATATCATGATCAACATAAACTGATAACCAATGGATACAAGACACTGGGGGGTGGGGAGGCTGGGGGAATGTCTTTGAATTATTAAATGTAGTTACTCTGGTATTATCAATGGTTTCAAAAGACCACTGACAATTAGATGCAAAATAGCAGGAGAGGCTAACAAAGTGTAGTCACAAATCTAATATTCTTTCTTAATTATAAAACATCACATTTTTTAGCAAGTCTTGATAGTTGGGAATTACTTCTGGAAATAATTACTAAATACTAATTGTAGACTTAAAGGTTGTATTATGCTAAGCTAAATAAACCAGTAAGAGAAAGACAAGTATCACATTATCTCACTTATATGTGTACTCTAATGAACAAAATAAACTGATGAACAAAATAGATCCAGAGACATAGAAGCATGACCAGACTGTCCAATCTCAGAGGAAAAGGGAAGAGAGGGGGCAAAAAGAGATTAACCAAAGAACTTATATGCATATGTGCATAACCCATGGACACAGACAATAATGCTGTGAAGGACTTGGGGGTGGGCAGATGTGGGGTGCAGGGGGTCAATAGGGAAAAATAAGGGACATCTGTAATACTTTCAACAATAAAGATAAATTTAAAAACATGTACATACAGAATGCACAAAGTATATGAACAAAGAAATTATCAATTATTATTAGAGACAGTGCTCAAAATAAAATTTATAATTAACAAATGATAGTGGTAGACAATATAACCTAATAAAAATAAATAATTAACACCATCTGGGAATTAATCTAGTTTTTATATTGACCTTAAGAAACTCAGTTTTGAATCTTTGGGGATTAGCTATAAATACAGAGTGGGAAAAGTAGGTTTACAGTTGTTTGTATGGAAAATAATACAATAATCTACACTAATAAAAGAGAAACATGGTAATGGGCATACGACCGCTACCCTTCCCATTGGCTAATCAGCGAGATATGCAAAATAACTGACAGCCAAGATGGCGGCCGGCAGCCAGGCAGCTTGAAAATAACATGAGGCTTGCTTGCTTCAGTGACGGAGGAAACCAACGTTCCCCGCCTGCGGCTGCAGGCCTCTAACCCAGCAGTTTAAGAAACTATGTAACAAATACCGGACTTCAGCCAGCAGGATCGCAAATTGTATGCAAAGGCCAGAAACCTATTTTCAGCCACGGAGGCCTAAGAGCTGGAGCCAAGCCTCAAAGCTAAAGCTGGCCCAGAATACAAAGAAAAAGAAAAAAAAGAAG
>NW_006285040.1:2802298-2813780 GCF_000327345.1 Myotis davidii
CGCTGAGGCTGTGGCTGGCTGAAAGCAGGTATCTGTGGTTTGTTTGGCTTCTATAATTGAAACATTGTTGCTGTCCTTCTCATTCCAGCTCTGAGGCCGCAGCTGGATGAAAGCAGGTATCTGGGGTTTGTTTAGCTTCTATAATTGAAATATTGTTGCTTTCAGGCTCAGAGTTGTGCCGCGGCAGGCGGGAACCATGGCTTCCTCCATCACTGGGGCAAGCAAGCCTCCTGTTCGCTTCAGCTGCATAGCTGCCAGCCGCCACCTTGGTTGGCAGTTAATTTGCATAACGCCCTGATTAGCCAATGGGAAGCGTAGCGGAGATATGGTTCATTACCCTATTTTTCTATTATTAGATAGGATATACATATATCTATATATATACACACACATTTATCCTATATAATAAAAGGGTAATATGCAAATTGACCCTAATGGCAGAATGACCGGGAATGACTAGTAATGATAACGTGCACTGACACCAGGGGCCAGATGCTCAATGCAGGAGCTGCCCTGTGATGATGAGTGTGCTCCCACAGGGGGAGCTCCACTCAGCCACAAGCCTGGCTCATGGCTGTGAGCACAGCAGAAGTGGCAGGAGCCTCTCCTGCCTCCTCAGTAGCGATAAGGATGTCTGGCTGCAGTTTAGGCCCACTCCCTGCAGGGCTTCTAGGCTTCCAGAGGGATGTCTGACTGCCATTTTAGGCCCGATCCCCCAGGGAGCAGGCCTAAGCTGGAAGGTGAACATCCCCTGAGGGCTCCTGGGCTGCCAGAGTACTTAAGCCAGACACTTCATGGGCTCTGAAGATTAAAACAAACAAAAAACAAACAAACAAAAAAATTCTCACTGCCTTCACGGAGTTTATATTATTCAGAGCCACAAAATAAGCAAATAAATTAACAGACAATCCTTTTAATAAGTGCTCTGAAGAAAATGACATGCCTGGCATTCTTTTAATAAGTGCTCTGAAGAAAATGACAGCAGATGAGACGGGGGAAAGGTTAGTGGATGGGCAACTTCAAATTGGCTAGTCAGGAAAGGAATATCGGGGGAGAAAAAAATAACATGTAAGCCGGACCTAAAGGATGAGAAAATTCTGGCCATGATGGTACATGAATATATTTTGAAGAAGTACATTACTATATTTTGCAGTCATTGAACATTTCAGGGCTCTGCTTTGGAAATCTTTACAATTCCCGATAGTGGTGACGGCTGTGAAAATTAAAATGAGTGTAGGGGATAAGAGAGTTTTCCATTAGCTATGGAGCCCTGTAGCCTTTCTTTCAGCCACAACCATCAATATTACCTGCATTAGACACACTATGTTAGGCCGGTGTGAGAGAAAGTAGGTCATTTCCATCCACCTGAAGTCAGAGCAACTTGACATGGCGTTTCCAGTTCCAAAATTACATAGTTTCAGGGTTATACAAACTGACTTCTGCTAGCAACTCAAATTAGTCTCAAGGATCCTATTTTGTCAGTGCTCTTAAGTGTCTTATGCAATGCAGAAACAGAAAGACTGAGCAGATAAAAACAAGCAGATGATAAATCCCAGTTATCTCCTCCAAAGGATGATGTGAATCAAAATGCAGAGTTTGACTTCAGAGCACAAAGAGACAGACTCACTTTAAAATGATAAATTTAATAACAACCCAAAGTAATGGGTTTTTGTGCTTAGTACATTACCAGGCTTTCATATTTACAGAGAAATAAACTGGAGAATAATTCTCTTTGCACTTTTATTTATTTAGCTCAGAATAATGAAATTGTATGTGGATGAATGCCTGCCTGGACATATATAAATTGTAGACATATTGTCATCTTGTTATAAAATTGAAGATGCCAAGGATCAAAGACTATGAGCAGATGCACGGATTCAAAGTATCATAAATATACATGTACCTTCTATTTTATATTTAACTACAGGCCTGGTGCACAGATTTGTACACCAGTGAGGTCCCTTGGCTTGGCCTGTGCCCTCTCACAGTCTGAGACCCCTTGGGGGAGGCCAGACTGCCATTTTTGGCCTTATCTCTGCAGTCCAGGCTGAGGGACCCCCCGCCCCCCACTCAGTGCACGAATCCATGCACCAGGCCTCTAGTATGCATATAAGATCTTTGGTTAATCTCTTCCTGCCCTCCCCCCTCCCCCCTGAGATTCATCAGTCTGTTCCATGTTTCCATGCTTGTGCATTGAGCATCTGCCCGCTGGTGATCAGTGTATGTCATAGCTACCAGTTGAATGGTCGAACAGTCACTTAGGCATATATATATATATATATATATATATATTTGGGGACCAGAAAAGAGCAAAGAGAACATATGAATTTATTAATATAACCAATTCTTATATTACATAAAAATCTTATCTTTTGATTTAGTGTTGTTAAAAACATGAAAATATAAGTTTCTAATTCAGAAGACAGTTCTTGCTTCCAGGGGGACATGAAAAACTTGTGAGGACCTCCAAGAGTTAAGAAGCTGTGTTCTGACAGCCCTATGTGCCCAGAACGCTGGGGAGGTCTGTGGTGTGGGTGGGAAGAGCTAAACAAGGAGAGGAGGTGAAAGCACAGCCCTGGCCCAGCTTCTCTTAAAAGATAAATGGTTTTCCAAGTTGGAAGAATGTTTTCCTCGAGCAGTGCTACACAAAGCACTGGCTCTGGAACTATTTGTTAGCAGTCCCGATAGGAAAAGAAGCTTGCACCAGAATGTAAGTCAACTATATCTCAGCATTTTGTTCAGCTGACATTTTTCTCATAGCAAACCTTTTATGATGAAGGAAGCAGTGTGCTGGTTTGCATTCTGGTGTAATCACCTCATCTCATTATTAAACAGTAATACTCAGTTCACAGACCATATTCTGTTCATGAACGACATTTTTGATAGGACTAGTCTAGAGGAAATCCCAAACGCATGAGATTCAAGTTGGCGGCTACAATCCACAATCAGGAAGAACTTCAAATATGGATTACACTTGTGCTATGCAGGAGTCAATAAGCTAGTGACTATCTTCGGAGCCCATAAGACATCAAATGTAAATTCTGAGTAAAGAGAAAGAGAATTGGTATAACTTTAGGGGCATGACACATATGATAATAGGTGACTAAGAAAGAGTAAGTCTTGTGCATGCATGCACATATGCACACGTGCACACACACGCACATGCAGAATCTCTTATGTACACATGCTCATGAATAGGTACACACACAGTCACAAAAAGGTACACATAAAGCCACACACAAAGAGGCTCCAGGACACATTGTCTACCAATGCTATAAAGAGTCATGTGCAGCAGAAGAAGAACTTCATCTAAAACAAGGCATTGCTGGCATGGTTGGTACTTGAGTTTCAAGAACACTGTTTAGCATGAGGTGAGCCAGAGTTCGACAGCAAAGCCCAGCTCTGAAAACAGGGGCCCTACGCTCCTATCGGTATCCCCCCAGGAGCAGACAGATGCAACACCCTGAGGAACTACATCTAACCCTGGTCCAGGGCAGAAGAGGGAATTCCAAGGCGAAGGGGACACGGAGGGGTGAGATGAGACTGACCCCCCCAAAGCCGAGGTGCAGCCAGGTGTGATGAATCCTTTGAGGAAACCAGAAATTCACTAGGAAAGAAAGCAGTTTTTTCCTCATTAGAGAAAAGACAGAAGGGGGTTTATGAGCAACTACAAATACCAGGCACTTGGAGAGGTGGGGGTTGAGGAAGGCGGTGAGTGCTGCTGTCTGGATGGGAAATGAAAGGGTAGAATGAAGACTCAGCTGTGGCAGTAAAACCTTCAACTTACGACATGGACTTTTCTTTTCTTCTTCTTTCAGGTTTTGAAACTAAATTGTCTTTTTCAATGAAATCTATTTGGATGACATTGGTTCATAAGATCATATAAGTTTCAAGTATACAATTCCATGATACATCATCTGTATAATGCATTGTGTGCCCACCACCCCAAGTCAATTTTCGGTCACCATATATTTCAATAGCATTTCCAAATAACCTAACATAAGGGAGAGATATGTATTTGGTTTAGGACCAACCACAGGAGGAAGCAATTTTCATTCTCTATTTTGTATCTTAAACTTAATTGACTAAGGTTTGATGACTTCCCTAGTTTACACTGCACATATTCCTAGATAATTTTCTCTCTTCCTAAGGCTACCCTTTGAAGCTCTGATTATATATACTATCAAACGTGAATCACAAAAGAGACCCAAGGAAGAGGTTGAGTTTAAGTAATCAACTTCCTAAGATCCTTTCGACTTTAATATAAACAATGGCCTGTAGGGATGAAATGAGACTGATTTGGAAGAAAGAACACAAGGATGCTCATCCAAAATAGGATTTTGTCTTAAAAAATGAAACTACGAAAGTCCTAAGTCAGCTCAAATATGTAAAATTTCTAATTATCATATTATTGGCATTCCTTTATTGCACAATTTTAAAATAAATTAAATTTTAAAATTATATTTTTCTGCTCATCCTCACTTGCCGCCCTTCTATCTTCCTCTCCTCAACAAGAACAAGAGGAGAGTATTCAGTTTACTCCAGATGATTAGGCTCTGTTTGGTTCCTCCATATTGATCTTCATATTTTCCCTTTTTCTGAAAGACCTGACAAAATTACCCTCACAATTACCCTGATGAAAGCAACAGATTCTGAAAGAGCACCAGGGGAGGAAATGTTTGTTATAAACAATCTCACTCTGGCCTCAAACTCATCCCATTAGTTCAGAAGGATGAGGCAATTAATTATACAAGAGGCTGTTGCCAAAATTTTTGGCACCCTATAAACCCTTTAAATATAGGGACTGACAAACCGAATAATAAATTCTCTACTTCACATATGGCCTGTGATCATGTTGCTAAGTATTGCAAAAACAATAGTGCAATGAAAACCAGATTAGAGCAGTAGCATTTGTGTTCTCCGGGGTATAAGGAGCTGAGGATTCCACAGATATGGTCAAAATAGGTAACGTTCCGTTTCCTGGGCTGTTCCAGGTCGGTGGTGAGAGGCAGTGCTAACTTAGTTGCATAATAGGAGGAGGCCTTAGAATGGAATCACGTCTGCAAGGGCAATCAAGCGTGCGTGTTTTTACATACTCCTTAACGCATTGTTTTTCATTTTTTAGCAATTTGACACTAAAGCTTAAAACACACAGATACACAAGAACAAACAAAAAGACACGAGGACTGAAGTGTCTCCTGCCTGTCAACCAAACCATTTTGTAAAATGTGTCATTCACCATGATTTGTCTTGTTTTTTTAGAAGTTGGAACAAGTCACATTATTCATGGTAAAGGCAGAACTAAACGCCTGGCTTTTCTAAACATGTAAACAAACTAATTAAAAAGATCCTGCACAATACAAACCCAAATCAAAGGTCTTATTGAAGCCCTGGGGTGAAGCAGGGGCCAGGTGGAGGGGGGCAAAGGGGGAAAATGGGGGACATATATAATCCCGTCGGAAGGAAGGAAGGAAGGGAGGGATGGAGGGAGGGAGGGAGGAAGGAAGGAAGGGCGGGAGAAAAAGAGGGAGGAAGGAAGGAAGGAAGGAAGGGCGGGAGGGAGGGAGGGAGGATTACAAAAAGCATTTTGCTGTATTTAGGATGACTGTTTCTTTAAATAAAGAATTTTCTATTATTAAGTAAGATTATTATTACTATTAACCTTAAATCAGAAGTAGCAATTTAACAATAAAGTAACTATTTTCTCAAAAGGAGCAATGTGTTTGGATGAAAAAGATGATAAAAACATTTGAGGAGGCTAGAATATTATTTTAAGTATATTCCAAAATATTAAGATGAGCCAAAATAATTATAATCAAAGGCAAATAAACACGTTTATGAACATAATGTTTCTTATTGATATTCGTAGTGATTACTATGACTATTCCCACTCATGCCCAGTGACCACATTGCTGCCTGTAGTATCAGAGAGTTGGGGCCTTATTATGGTTAGTCAAACAGAGATAGTGTACCCGTAGGGGAAATTATAGCAGTAACTAAAAGTACTCGTATACCACTCTGGGTTTGCTCTGGCTTTAACTGAGATTTATCCTCTATTTGATGAGATTTAGCCTCATCAACTCCTAGCGCTGAAAAAAAGCTTGGGGGTTTTTAATCCAATTCTCCATCTGATGCTACATTTCCCTAAAGCCTCCTACACTGCGGAACTCTTTTGAATGCCTTCTTCACAGGGAACTCAGTAGTCACAAGGCTACCTTACTTTAGCCAGTCATCGCACAAGTTGCTTCTAAATAAAATCAACACAAGAGGTAGAGTCAGACTCTCCTTCCTCCCTTTTTCCTGAGGTCAGTAACTTTCCAGAATCTCTGCAATTGTTTATGTGGATATGGAGTACGATTCTTTCCCTTGAATTGTGCATTTTATCATGGACAAACATCTCCTGTTCTTATTTATTAAAATTTGGATTAGTAAAACAGAAGAACCCTAGAAACTTGTTTTTTGATTCAGGTCAGATGTTGAGCATTTGTTTATAAAATTAATTAGGCTCACTGCAACCACCTAGAAGAGTTAAAACCAAAAAAAAACACCTCAGCAGGTAGCAGCCTTGGGAACTAAGACCCTCTTAATCACTGCATTACAGATGGCCTGGGTCTTATTTTGCCCATTATAAAAGTCTATCAGTTTGATTTTTTTTGTTGTTGCTGTTCAGCAACTGCTACTTAAAATACTATCTAGAAAGGTAATCCCCAGAAGGATGCTCTTTTATTGTTTGAAACTCAGGAAAACAGCAATATGATCGCTCAGCCTGTGTGTGGAGCGAAAGCTAGGTCACCTTCTTGGGGATGAAGGTCAGTTTCCCATTACGGTAAGTCCCTGTCTTTAAATGAGAAGAAAGGCACAGGAAGAAAGCTGAAACTCTGACCCACAGAGACAACCTCCGCCGTTAACCAGTAGGCTCAGCTTCAGCTGAAACTGAACGGCTAGACATCACATTTTGCTTTTATGCTAAAAGGTTTTTAAGCACAGAGAGAAAACTAGAAAAGAAAGGTAACAATAGATGCAGGAATGAAGATACCCACAGATACAAGAAACTTGGTGGGGCAGGGGCTTCTGCTGCCGAATTTGCCTTCGATCCCAGGGGGAGCAAGCTTGCTTGTCTATTAAAAGAACACAAAGAGAACTATGTGGAAGAAATAAGAGCTATCTTGACAAAAACATTCTAAGTGAAAAGGAGAATATAAGTAGTGAATGAGAAAAGGCGGATCTCTGAAAGGGAAAAGATAATCATCTAAATAAGACATTTTCAAAAGACAAATACCAACTTGCGGTTAGGAAATTTGAAGCTGTTGTACTAATAGGCTCATCATGACCTATTGAATTGAGGCTGTTTACCTTGGACAACATTTTGGAGAATGATATAATGAGTTCAGTTCAGTTAACAAACTTTAGTACACCTACCATGTACTGGTCACTATTATGGTGCTGGAGATATAAAGGATAATGAATGAGGAAATGGCATTCTCGGGACTATCAGACCGTATTTACATATATACAGTTTAATTTCAACTTAATGTGGTAGGTGCTGAAACAGCACCAGGATAGAAATTCAGGCCAGACTAAGGGATTAAGAATGATTTCCTAGAAGAAATAGTGCTTGAACTGTCTTTCATTTAGATCAAAGCTAAACACGATTTAACTCTGTGCTATAGGGCAACTCACATAATCCCTTTGAGCATACTTCCCCATTAATTAAAAATGGATGTAATAATACCAATTTCACAGGTTTGTTGTGAGGATTAAAAGATTAACATATGAAGTCCTTGCATGCTGTAAATGTTCAATAGATGCTTTTCTTTCTTGTTCCCTATAAAATGTTAGCACCTTAAGAAGCTTAAGGTATAAACAACCTGTGCTGTAATTTTACAAAATGGGCATAAATCTTGGGTAACTTGTCCAGAGCTATACCAGTCAGCCACAGGCCCTGGTCTCCAGTCTCCTTACTCCCTAGACTAGTACCATCTCCACAATACCCACCACATCACTAACAATTGCCTGTGATAGGAAGTGCCCCAAGGGGAACCATATGCATGGTAAATATGAAGACACTGGGGGAGGGGAGCGAGGGGGGGGGCAATACTGTAAAAAATAAACATAAACATATAAAACTCTGTGGAATCATTTTGAGCAATGGATTTTAAGACTAATATAAATGGGAACTTAAATCTGAAATAATAAGTGAGCCTAGAATCATGCATTAAAAGAACACATACAAACGATGCTCCAGATTTAACTGAGTCATTTTAATCAACCTTGGGTATGGCTGGAACTACAACCATTGGACAAAGGACATATAAAGTTTTTTAAATCTAAGCTTTTGGAGCTTCCTTAAATTGCTTAGCTGTAAAGGATGACATTAACATTTTCATCTTTGCAAGTCCTGTGTAAAACGTAAAATCCGTGAGTCTAATTTTGGAAGCAGCTTCAGCGTTCATGTAGTACAGGGTTTCTCAAGCATGGCACTATTTCTATTTGGGGCTAGATAATTCTTTGAATGTTTGCTGTTGTTGCAGAGGCTGGGCTGTAGGCTGTTAGCAGCAGCAGCAGGAGGGACCCCACCCATACATGTCAGATCTCCTCCCATTCACAGTTGTGACAACGAAGAATGTTTCCAAGCACTGTCAAATGTCCCCTGTGGAACAAAACTACCCCCATTGCAGGAATTCATCTTTTCAGGTTCAGACCATATCTAGGATTAGAAAAGTCTGCCTTTTGAGGCATTTAATCTCACACCTGCACAGCCCTAACCATTATTGGGAAAGTTATTTTATTAAACTGAAATCTGCTCTTGTATATTTTCTGTCAACCATATACATTTTTCCCTCTCAAGAAACAGGCCAAACTTTTAAGCCCTCTCCCATTTTCAAACATTTGAAGGCACCCCTGTTTTCTTTCATATTCTCTTCTCCACCTTAAACTTTCCTAATTCCTTTAACCCATACTCTTGTCCCATGTCTTTCATTATTTTGGTCCTCAGCTTCAGGATGCTCTGTATTTTGTCATACTGGTATTAGTTCCCTTGCCCCTTCCTTACAGTTAAGAAAATTGTGAACGGGAGTGGTTGTTCACATTGAAAGTGAGCAGAAGGACTGAAACTAGGGCCAAATCTCCTAATCCCCAGTTAGTTGAGGCTCCTTTCATTCCACACATAGTCACTTACATTTAAATTGGCAAGGTGACAGAGCGAGTTGACGCGAGTGGAAACAGTTGTTTCTCCTCCTAAGCCAGTGATGGCAAACCTTTTGAGCTCAGTGTGTCAGCATTTTGAAAAACCCTAACTTAACTCTGGTGCCATGTCACATATAGAATTTTTTTATATTTGCAACCATAGTAAAACAAAGTTTTATATTTTTGATATTTATTTTATATATTTAAATGCCCTTTAACAAAGAAAAAAATCAAACAAAAAAATGAGTTCGCGTGTCACCTCTGACACGCGTGTCATAGGTTCGCCATCAATGTCCTAAGCATTGACTCTTCTGAAACCATGTTAGTCCAAAGACCAGTGTGGAGTTGGCAGGGCAGATATAGCACACACCTTCCATTAAGATCCTCTCGGAATGTGGAACATCTCTCAGCTGGGTCAAGTTGCTTCAAGAAATTACATAGACCAAGTCACCTAAATCTCTGCTTCTCAAGTTCTTCATCTTTAAATTAGGTGTAATAGTGGCACCTGTCTGTTAGTGTGGCAGTGAAAAGTCAAATAAGTGTTAAGTCAATATTATTATTTGGATATAATTATAGACCAAAAATATTACTTTTCTAGTTTCTTCTTAGCCAACACACTGTATATCATGGACATGACATGAAGTGTGAAGAGCTGGCCAAAGGCAGGAAAACACAAAAGTAAGAAAGTACATTCAAATAAGCCCAAGGTTAATAGATGCCAGGGTTTCCCTAGATAGCACATTTTGGTTGTCACCAAAGTATTCATGTAAACGGTTGTCAAAGAGAAGCAAGACGTTTAGGAAATCTTTTAAGCATATGGGAGTCACGTATCAACAAACACCCATTTCTACTGTTATTTTCTTGACTGCAAGTGTTTGGGCCGGGAGTAAGCCACCGCCTCCCCATGTGAGCAAACAAGGACACACAGCCTGTGCTCGGAAGCAGCCATTCTGTGTCTGAGGCGGGAATCCTCTTTGTGCGGCTGTCTGCAGTTGCAAAGTGTGGTACTATTGCTTCATTGAATTTTAACAGACTCACATGGAATTTTCTCCAAGGTTACAGCATCTTCTCTCTCTCTTGCCATAGGAAAATACTGTTGGTCTTCACTGGGATTAAATTGGCCTGTGCATGAATTATATATGACAGCCTGGACCCATCTGCCTCTACAATTTCCTCAGGGTTTTTCTGCTCTGTATGCTGCCTTATTATTATTATTTTTTGGCCATTAAGGCAGCCCTTGATTACTCCAGTGCAGTAGGATATTTCCCTGCTGTGACCTTCCACACAGGAGGTCTGCGTGAAAACCAGGTGTAGCGTCAGGAAGGAATGTGCCAGAATCATTATTTTTCACAGTGTGCCATGCTGCTGAAAAACAGACCTTTGACACTTATCCCCAGGCCTTGGTGGTTCTTACTTTGGTTGCCCAGTTCTATTCTACTGCTGGAGGCCTTTGAAGTTACCAACAGGATGCTCTCTGATGCCCCTTGGAAAGCAGCGCGATGAGGTGTGGCTTGTTTGGCAGGCTCAGTGGCCGCATATTGGCGCTGCAATCGTATGCGTGTCTGTAGGCATTTGGCACAAGTGACAGAGAGACATAGCAAAGTTTTGGATGTGTGTGAAAGTTTAGCTGCCCATTCAGAACTCCCTTCTAACCTGGTGGAATCCCCCATTTATGGATCCTTGGCTGGGCGCATCGTGACAGCTATAGCACAGACACATGACCTAGCATCAAACAAATGAGGTCTCCTGTTCAGGAATTAGGACCTCCAGAGTATGCTACAAATATAGAAATCATTCACAGCAATGGCTATAGAGGGCTGGAGTCAGCCATGGGGCTGGACAATGTCCTGGGAGAGCAAAAGTATGACACCTGATTTCTCCTACGGCCTCACCCTAGCTTCCAGGCTCCTTCTCCAGGCTTCTCATAAATTTTGTAATACCCTCCCGGTAAATATCCAACACAGCCCCACCTCTGACCGGCTGTGTAACCCTGAGCATATCATCAACACTTCCCCGCCCCCCTCATTAATAAAAGGGGGAATAGCACCTGCCTCTAAAGTTAGTTGTAAGAATTAAATGAGATACCTCTAGGTCTGATAGACAATAAATGCTAAATAAATGTTACTTATTGCCGGGAGCCAGTCTATCCTTGCTGTTTCAAGGGACCTGGCACATATGGCATACTGTTCTTAATATGTTTGCTCACCTTCTTGGTGCTGTGTTTTAACCAAGATCACCTCTCCAAGAAAGGTTGTTTCCCCAGGTAGGGATTTTCCCCTGAAGTTAGGGAGGGAAT
>NW_006285040.1:2813821-2814759 GCF_000327345.1 Myotis davidii
CCTAGAGACAGAACATGGCAAAAGATGCTGGACAGAACCTGGCTACAGAACTTGGTTGGAGAACCTAGACAGAACCTGGCTGCAGAAGCCGGCTACAGAACCTGGCGACTGAACCTGGCCGGAGAACCTAGCGAGAGAACATGGCTACAGAACCTGGCTGGAGAACCTGGATAATGTGGCTGGAGAACCTAGCAAGAGAACATGGACACAGAACTTGGCTGGAGATCCACAGAACTTGACTGGAGATTGTGGCTAGAGATCCTGGCAAGGCTGCTGCTCAACTGAAGGTTGTCTCCGTGTCATTTCTTCTTCGCCGACTCCGTCCACACCTTTGGGGACCCCTGGACCTGCTGGGGTTGGACCCCAGCAACTTATCATGTTTTATTATTAACGCCTTGAACTTTTTTTTACATATATGAGCTAATTTTGTCAACATACCTAAACTGAAAGCTCTTTAGAAATAGGCTTATGCAGCCCTTAAATTAATCTGTACATTCAGTTATACAACATGTATCTACTTGAGAAACTATCAGGCTTGGCAAAGAAATACAAAGTAAGCAAAAAAACACACATAGTTCTTTTTCTCAAGGCACAATAGGTGTCAATTTAAAAATATCTCACATATAGATGCAGGGCTGTGAGGCAAAGAAAATGGTATCATGAGAGTACAAAGCAGCAGATATGACTTAACCAGGTCAGAGAGGACATCCCTGAGGCAGAAGGGGAAACTTTGATCTGGGAGGAGACATGTGAATAAGAGTTAACTAGCGCCGAAACTGGTTTGGCTCAGTGGATAGAGCGTCAGCCTGCGGACTGAAAGGTCCCAGGTTCGATTCCGGTCAAGGGCATGTACCTTGGTTGCGGGCACATCCCCAGTGGGGAGTGTGCAGGAGGCAGCTGGTCAATGTTTCTCTCTCATCGATGTTTCTAACTCTCTC